>NC_087101.1:15749153-16056653 GCF_963855985.1 Ostrinia nubilalis | reverse complement strand
TCCTGAAAACCCACGTCCGAAATTCCTGAAAAATTACAGTTAGGTTCCTGACACCATTCTGAAAATGGGTTAGGTTCTGAAAAGAACCTAACTTGAAGAAACCCAACTGAACCCACGTCAGCTTCCTGAAAACCCACGTCCGAAATTCCTGAAAAATTACAGTTAGGTTCCTGACACCATTCTGAAAATGGGTTAGGTTCTGAAAAGAACCTAACTTGAAGAAACCCAACTGAACCCACGTCAGCTTCCTGAAAACCCACGTCCGAAATTCCTGAAAAATTACAGTTAGGTTCCTGACACCATTCTGAAAATGGGTTAGGTTCTGAAAAGAACCTAACTTGAAGAAACCCAACTGAACCCACGTCAGCTTCCTGAAAACCCACGTCCGAAATTCCTGAAAAATTACAGTTAGGTTCCTGACACCATTCTGAAAATGGGTTAGGTTCTGAAAAGAACCTAACTTGAAGAAACCCAACTGAACCCACGTCAGCTTCCTGAAAACCCACGTCCGAAATTCCTGAAAAATTACAGTTAGGTTCCTGACACCATTCTGAAAATGGGTTAGGTTCTGAAAAGAACCTAACTTGAAGAAACCCAACTGAACCCACGTCAGCTTCCTGAAAACCCACGTCCGAAATTCCTGAAAAATTACAGTTAGGTTCCTGACACCATTCTGAAAATGGGTTAGGTTCTGAAAAGAACCTAACTTGAAGAAACCCAACTGAACCCACGTCAGCTTCCTGAAAACCCACGTCCGAAATTCCTGAAAAATTACAGTTAGGTTCCTGACACCATTCTGAAAATGGGTTAGGTTCTGAAAAGAACCTAACTTGAAGAAACCCAACTGAACCCACGTCAGCTTCCTGAAAACCCACGTCCGAAATTCCTGAAAAATTACAGTTAGGTTCCTGACACCATTCTGAAAATGGGTTAGGTTCTGAAAAGAACCTAACTTGAAGAAACCCAACTGAACCCACGTCAGCTTCCTGAAAACCCACGTCCGAAATTCCTGAAAAATTACAGTTAGGTTCCTGACACCATTCTGAAAATGGGTTAGGTTCTGAAAAGAACCTAACTTGAAGAAACCCAACTGAACCCACGTCAGCTTCCTGAAAACCCACGTCCGAAATTCCTGAAAAATTACAGTTAGGTTCCTGACACCATTCTGAAAATGGGTTAGGTTCTGAAAAGAACCTAACTTGAAGAAACCCAACTGAACCCACGTCAGCTTCCTGAAAACCCACGTCCGAAATTCCTGAAAAATTACAGTTAGGTTCCTGACACCATTCTGAAAATGGGTTAGGTTCTGAAAAGAACCTAACTTGAAGAAACCCAACTGAACCCACGTCAGCTTCCTGAAAACCCACGTCCGAAATTCCTGAAAAATTACAGTTAGGTTCCTGACACCATTCTGAAAATGGGTTAGGTTCTGAAAAGAACCTAACTTGAAGAAACCCAACTGAACCCACGTCAGCTTCCTGAAAACCCACGTCCGAAATTCCTGAAAAATTACAGTTAGGTTCCTGACACCATTCTGAAAATGGGTTAGGTTCTGAAAAGAACCTAACTTGAAGAAACCCAACTGAACCCACGTCAGCTTCCTGAAAACCCACGTCCGAAATTCCTGAAAAATTACAGTTAGGTTCCTGACACCATTCTGAAAATGGGTTAGGTTCTGAAAAGAACCTAACTTGAAGAAACCCAACTGAACCCACGTCAGCTTCCTGAAAACCCACGTCCGAAATTCCTGAAAAATTACAGTTAGGTTCCTGACACCATTCTGAAAATGGGTTAGGTTCTGAAAAGAACCTAACTTGAAGAAACCCAACTGAACCCACGTCAGCTTCCTGAAAACCCACGTCCGAAATTCCTGAAAAATTACAGTTAGGTTCCTGACACCATTCTGAAAATGGGTTAGGTTCTGAAAAGAACCTAACTTGAAGAAACCCAACTGAACCCACGTCAGCTTCCTGAAAACCCACGTCCGAAATTCCTGAAAAATTACAGTTAGGTTCCTGACACCATTCTGAAAATGGGTTAGGTTCTGAAAAGAACCTAACTTGAAGAAACCCAACTGAACCCACGTCAGCTTCCTGAAAACCCACGTCCGAAATTCCTGAAAAATTACAGTTAGGTTCCTGACACCATTCTGAAAATGGGTTAGGTTCTGAAAAGAACCTAACTTGAAGAAACCCAACTGAACCCACGTCAGCTTCCTGAAAACCCACGTCCGAAATTCCTGAAAAATTACAGTTAGGTTCCTGACACCATTCTGAAAATGGGTTAGGTTCTGAAAAGAACCTAACTTGAAGAAACCCAACTGAACCCACGTCAGCTTCCTGAAAACCCACGTCCGAAATTCCTGAAAAATTACAGTTAGGTTCCTGACACCATTCTGAAAATGGGTTAGGTTCTGAAAAGAACCTAACTTGAAGAAACCCAACTGAACCCACGTCAGCTTCCTGAAAACCCACGTCCGAAATTCCTGAAAAATTACAGTTAGGTTCCTGACACCATTCTGAAAATGGGTTAGGTTCTGAAAAGAACCTAACTTGAAGAAACCCAACTGAACCCACGTCAGCTTCCTGAAAACCCACGTCCGAAATTCCTGAAAAATTACAGTTAGGTTCCTGACACCATTCTGAAAATGGGTTAGGTTCTGAAAAGAACCTAACTTGAAGAAACCCAACTGAACCCACGTCAGCTTCCTGAAAACCCACGTCCGAAATTCCTGAAAAATTACAGTTAGGTTCCTGACACCATTCTGAAAATGGGTTAGGTTCTGAAAAGAACCTAACTTGAAGAAACCCAACTGAACCCACGTCAGCTTCCTGAAAACCCACGTCCGAAATTCCTGAAAAATTACAGTTAGGTTCCTGACACCATTCTGAAAATGGGTTAGGTTCTGAAAAGAACCTAACTTGAAGAAACCCAACTGAACCCACGTCAGCTTCCTGAAAACCCACGTCCGAAATTCCTGAAAAATTACAGTTAGGTTCCTGACACCATTCTGAAAATGGGTTAGGTTCTGAAAAGAACCTAACTTGAAGAAACCCAACTGAACCCACGTCAGCTTCCTGAAAACCCACGTCCGAAATTCCTGAAAAATTACAGTTAGGTTCCTGACACCATTCTGAAAATGGGTTAGGTTCTGAAAAGAACCTAACTTGAAGAAACCCAACTGAACCCACGTCAGCTTCCTGAAAACCCACGTCCGAAATTCCTGAAAAATTACAGTTAGGTTCCTGACACCATTCTGAAAATGGGTTAGGTTCTGAAAAGAACCTAACTTGAAGAAACCCAACTGAACCCACGTCAGCTTCCTGAAAACCCACGTCCGAAATTCCTGAAAAATTACAGTTAGGTTCCTGACACCATTCTGAAAATGGGTTAGGTTCTGAAAAGAACCTAACTTGAAGAAACCCAACTGAACCCACGTCAGCTTCCTGAAAACCCACGTCCGAAATTCCTGAAAAATTACAGTTAGGTTCCTGACACCATTCTGAAAATGGGTTAGGTTCTGAAAAGAACCTAACTTGAAGAAACCCAACTGAACCCACGTCAGCTTCCTGAAAACCCACGTCCGAAATTCCTGAAAAATTACAGTTAGGTTCCTGACACCATTCTGAAAATGGGTTAGGTTCTGAAAAGAACCTAACTTGAAGAAACCCAACTGAACCCACGTCAGCTTCCTGAAAACCCACGTCCGAAATTCCTGAAAAATTACAGTTAGGTTCCTGACACCATTCTGAAAATGGGTTAGGTTCTGAAAAGAACCTAACTTGAAGAAACCCAACTGAACCCACGTCAGCTTCCTGAAAACCCACGTCCGAAATTCCTGAAAAATTACAGTTAGGTTCCTGACACCATTCTGAAAATGGGTTAGGTTCTGAAAAGAACCTAACTTGAAGAAACCCAACTGAACCCACGTCAGCTTCCTGAAAACCCACGTCCGAAATTCCTGAAAAATTACAGTTAGGTTCCTGACACCATTCTGAAAATGGGTTAGGTTCTGAAAAGAACCTAACTTGAAGAAACCCAACTGAACCCACGTCAGCTTCCTGAAAACCCACGTCCGAAATTCCTGAAAAATTACAGTTAGGTTCCTGACACCATTCTGAAAATGGGTTAGGTTCTGAAAAGAACCTAACTTGAAGAAACCCAACTGAACCCACGTCAGCTTCCTGAAAACCCACGTCCGAAATTCCTGAAAAATTACAGTTAGGTTCCTGACACCATTCTGAAAATGGGTTAGGTTCTGAAAAGAACCTAACTTGAAGAAACCCAACTGAACCCACGTCAGCTTCCTGAAAACCCACGTCCGAAATTCCTGAAAAATTACAGTTAGGTTCCTGACACCATTCTGAAAATGGGTTAGGTTCTGAAAAGAACCTAACTTGAAGAAACCCAACTGAACCCACGTCAGCTTCCTGAAAACCCACGTCCGAAATTCCTGAAAAATTACAGTTAGGTTCCTGACACCATTCTGAAAATGGGTTAGGTTCTGAAAAGAACCTAACTTGAAGAAACCCAACTGAACCCACGTCAGCTTCCTGAAAACCCACGTCCGAAATTCCTGAAAAATTACAGTTAGGTTCCTGACACCATTCTGAAAATGGGTTAGGTTCTGAAAAGAACCTAACTTGAAGAAACCCAACTGAACCCACGTCAGCTTCCTGAAAACCCACGTCCGAAATTCCTGAAAAATTACAGTTAGGTTCCTGACACCATTCTGAAAATGGGTTAGGTTCTGAAAAGAACCTAACTTGAAGAAACCCAACTGAACCCACGTCAGCTTCCTGAAAACCCACGTCCGAAATTCCTGAAAAATTACAGTTAGGTTCCTGACACCATTCTGAAAATGGGTTAGGTTCTGAAAAGAACCTAACTTGAAGAAACCCAACTGAACCCACGTCAGCTTCCTGAAAACCCACGTCCGAAATTCCTGAAAAATTACAGTTAGGTTCCTGACACCATTCTGAAAATGGGTTAGGTTCTGAAAAGAACCTAACTTGAAGAAACCCAACTGAACCCACGTCAGCTTCCTGAAAACCCACGTCCGAAATTCCTGAAAAATTACAGTTAGGTTCCTGACACCATTCTGAAAATGGGTTAGGTTCTGAAAAGAACCTAACTTGAAGAAACCCAACTGAACCCACGTCAGCTTCCTGAAAACCCACGTCCGAAATTCCTGAAAAATTACAGTTAGGTTCCTGACACCATTCTGAAAATGGGTTAGGTTCTGAAAAGAACCTAACTTGAAGAAACCCAACTGAACCCACGTCAGCTTCCTGAAAACCCACGTCCGAAATTCCTGAAAAATTACAGTTAGGTTCCTGACACCATTCTGAAAATGGGTTAGGTTCTGAAAAGAACCTAACTTGAAGAAACCCAACTGAACCCACGTCAGCTTCCTGAAAACCCACGTCCGAAATTCCTGAAAAATTACAGTTAGGTTCCTGACACCATTCTGAAAATGGGTTAGGTTCTGAAAAGAACCTAACTTGAAGAAACCCAACTGAACCCACGTCAGCTTCCTGAAAACCCACGTCCGAAATTCCTGAAAAATTACAGTTAGGTTCCTGACACCATTCTGAAAATGGGTTAGGTTCTGAAAAGAACCTAACTTGAAGAAACCCAACTGAACCCACGTCAGCTTCCTGAAAACCCACGTCCGAAATTCCTGAAAAATTACAGTTAGGTTCCTGACACCATTCTGAAAATGGGTTAGGTTCTGAAAAGAACCTAACTTGAAGAAACCCAACTGAACCCACGTCAGCTTCCTGAAAACCCACGTCCGAAATTCCTGAAAAATTACAGTTAGGTTCCTGACACCATTCTGAAAATGGGTTAGGTTCTGAAAAGAACCTAACTTGAAGAAACCCAACTGAACCCACGTCAGCTTCCTGAAAACCCACGTCCGAAATTCCTGAAAAATTACAGTTAGGTTCCTGACACCATTCTGAAAATGGGTTAGGTTCTGAAAAGAACCTAACTTGAAGAAACCCAACTGAACCCACGTCAGCTTCCTGAAAACCCACGTCCGAAATTCCTGAAAAATTACAGTTAGGTTCCTGACACCATTCTGAAAATGGGTTAGGTTCTGAAAAGAACCTAACTTGAAGAAACCCAACTGAACCCACGTCAGCTTCCTGAAAACCCACGTCCGAAATTCCTGAAAAATTACAGTTAGGTTCCTGACACCATTCTGAAAATGGGTTAGGTTCTGAAAAGAACCTAACTTGAAGAAACCCAACTGAACCCACGTCAGCTTCCTGAAAACCCACGTCCGAAATTCCTGAAAAATTACAGTTAGGTTCCTGACACCATTCTGAAAATGGGTTAGGTTCTGAAAAGAACCTAACTTGAAGAAACCCAACTGAACCCACGTCAGCTTCCTGAAAACCCACGTCCGAAATTCCTGAAAAATTACAGTTAGGTTCGTGACACCATTCTGAAAATGGGTTAGGTTCTGAAAAGAACCTAACTTGAAGAAACCCAACTGAACCCACGTCAGCTTCCTGAAAACCCACGTCCGAAATTCCTGAAAAATTACAGTTAGGTTCCTGACACCATTCTGAAAATGGGTTAGGTTCTGAAAAGAACCTAACTTGAAGAAACCCAACTGAACCCACGTCAGCTTCCTGAAAACCCACGTCCGAAATTCCTGAAAAATTACAGTTAGGTTCCTGACACCATTCTGAAAATGGGTTAGGTTCTGAAAAGAACCTAACTTGAAGAAACCCAACTGAACCCACGTCAGCTTCCTGAAAACCCACGTCCGAAATTCCTGAAAAATTACAGTTAGGTTCCTGACACCATTCTGAAAATGGGTTAGGTTCTGAAAAGAACCTAACTTGAAGAAACCCAACTGAACCCACGTCAGCTTCCTGAAAACCCACGTCCGAAATTCCTGAAAAATTACAGTTAGGTTCCTGACACCATTCTGAAAATGGGTTAGGTTCTGAAAAGAACCTAACTTGAAGAAACCCAACTGAACCCACGTCAGCTTCCTGAAAACCCACGTCCGAAATTCCTGAAAAATTACAGTTAGGTTCCTGACACCATTCTGAAAATGGGTTAGGTTCTGAAAAGAACCTAACTTGAAGAAACCCAACTGAACCCACGTCAGCTTCCTGAAAACCCACGTCCGAAATTCCTGAAAAATTACAGTTAGGTTCCTGACACCATTCTGAAAATGGGTTAGGTTCTGAAAAGAACCTAACTTGAAGAAACCCAACTGAACCCACGTCAGCTTCCTGAAAACCCACGTCCGAAATTCCTGAAAAATTACAGTTAGGTTCCTGACACCATTCTGAAAATGGGTTAGGTTCTGAAAAGAACCTAACTTGAAGAAACCCAACTGAACCCACGTCAGCTTCCTGAAAACCCACGTCCGAAATTCCTGAAAAATTACAGTTAGGTTCCTGACACCATTCTGAAAATGGGTTAGGTTCTGAAAAGAACCTAACTTGAAGAAACCCAACTGAACCCACGTCAGCTTCCTGAAAACCCACGTCCGAAATTCCTGAAAAATTACAGTTAGGTTCCTGACACCATTCTGAAAATGGGTTAGGTTCTGAAAAGAACCTAACTTGAAGAAACCCAACTGAACCCACGTCAGCTTCCTGAAAACCCACGTCCGAAATTCCTGAAAAATTACAGTTAGGTTCCTGACACCATTCTGAAAATGGGTTAGGTTCTGAAAAGAACCTAACTTGAAGAAACCCAACTGAACCCACGTCAGCTTCCTGAAAACCCACGTCCGAAATTCCTGAAAAATTACAGTTAGGTTCCTGACACCATTCTGAAAATGGGTTAGGTTCTGAAAAGAACCTAACTTGAAGAAACCCAACTGAACCCACGTCAGCTTCCTGAAAACCCACGTCCGAAATTCCTGAAAAATTACAGTTAGGTTCCTGACACCATTCTGAAAATGGGTTAGGTTCTGAAAAGAACCTAACTTGAAGAAACCCAACTGAACCCACGTCAGCTTCCTGAAAACCCACGTCCGAAATTCCTGAAAAATTACAGTTAGGTTCCTGACACCATTCTGAAAATGGGTTAGGTTCTGAAAAGAACCTAACTTGAAGAAACCCAACTGAACCCACGTCAGCTTCCTGAAAACCCACGTCCGAAATTCCTGAAAAATTACAGTTAGGTTCCTGACACCATTCTGAAAATGGGTTAGGTTCTGAAAAGAACCTAACTTGAAGAAACCCAACTGAACCCACGTCAGCTTCCTGAAAACCCACGTCCGAAATTCCTGAAAAATTACAGTTAGGTTCCTGACACCATTCTGAAAATGGGTTAGGTTCTGAAAAGAACCTAACTTGAAGAAACCCAACTGAACCCACGTCAGCTTCCTGAAAACCCACGTCCGAAATTCCTGAAAAATTACAGTTAGGTTCCTGACACCATTCTGAAAATGGGTTAGGTTCTGAAAAGAACCTAACTTGAAGAAACCCAACTGAACCCACGTCAGGTTCCTGAAAACCCACGTCCGAAATTCCTGAAAAATTACAGTTAGGTTAGTGACACCATTCTGAAAATGGGTTAGGTTCTGAAAAGAACCTAACTTGAAGAAACCCAACTGAACCCACGTCAGCTTCCTGAAAACCCACGTCCGAAATTCCTGAAAAATTACAGTTAGGTTCCTGACACCATTCTGAAAATGGGTTAGGTTCTGAAAAGAACCTAACTTGAAGAAACCCAACTGAACCCACGTCAGCTTCCTGAAAACCCACGTCCGAAATTCCTGAAAAATTACAGTTAGGTTCCTGACACCATTCTGAAAATGGGTTAGGTTCTGAAAAGAACCTAACTTGAAGAAACCCAACTGAACCCACGTCAGCTTCCTGAAAACCCACGTCCGAAATTCCTGAAAAATTACAGTTAGGTTCCTGACACCATTCTGAAAATGGGTTAGGTTCTGAAAAGAACCTAACTTGAAGAAACCCAACTGAACCCACGTCAGGTTCCTGAAAACCCACGTCCGAAATTCCTGAAAAATTACAGTTAGGTTAGTGACACCATTCTGAAAATGGGTTAGGTTCTGAAAAGAACCTAACTTGAAGAAACCCAACTGAACCCACGTCAGCTTCCTGAAAACCCACGTCCGAAATTCCTGAAAAATTACAGTTAGGTTCCTGACACCATTCTGAAAATGGGTTAGGTTCTGAAAAGAACCTAACTTGAAGAAACCCAACTGAACCCACGTCAGCTTCCTGAAAACCCACGTCCGAAATTCCTGAAAAATTACAGTTAGGTTCCTGACACCATTCTGAAAATGGGTTAGGTTCTGAAAAGAACCTAACTTGAAGAAACCCAACTGAACCCACGTCAGCTTCCTGAAAACCCACGTCCGAAATTCCTGAAAAATTACAGTTAGGTTCCTGACACCATTCTGAAAATGGGTTAGGTTCTGAAAAGAACCTAACTTGAAGAAACCCAACTGAACCCACGTCAGGTTCCTGAAAACCCACGTCCGAAATTCCTGAAAAATTACAGTTAGGTTAGTGACACCATTCTGAAAATGGGTTAGGTTCTGAAAAGAACCTAACTTGAAGAAACCCAACTGAACCCACGTCAGCTTCCTGAAAACCCACGTCCGAAATTCCTGAAAAATTACAGTTAGGTTCCTGACACCATTCTGAAAATGGGTTAGGTTCTGAAAAGAACCTAACTTGAAGAAACCCAACTGAACCCACGTCAGCTTCCTGAAAACCCACGTCCGAAATTCCTGAAAAATTACAGTTAGGTTCCTGACACCATTCTGAAAATGGGTTAGGTTCTGAAAAGAACCTAACTTGAAGAAACCCAACTGAACCCACGTCAGCTTCCTGAAAACCCACGTCCGAAATTCCTGAAAAATTACAGTTAGGTTCCTGACACCATTCTGAAAATGGGTTAGGTTCTGAAAAGAACCTAACTTGAAGAAACCCAACTGAACCCACGTCAGCTTCCTGAAAACCCACGTCCGAAATTCCTGAAAAATTACAGTTAGGTTCCTGACACCATTCTGAAAATGGGTTAGGTTCTGAAAAGAACCTAACTTGAAGAAACCCAACTGAACCCACGTCAGCTTCCTGAAAACCCACGTCCGAAATTCCTGAAAAATTACAGTTAGGTTCCTGACACCATTCTGAAAATGGGTTAGGTTCTGAAAAGAACCTAACTTGAAGAAACCCAACTGAACCCACGTCAGCTTCCTGAAAACCCACGTCCGAAATTCCTGAAAAATTACAGTTAGGTTCCTGACACCATTCTGAAAATGGGTTAGGTTCTGAAAAGAACCTAACTTGAAGAAACCCAACTGAACCCACGTCAGCTTCCTGAAAACCCACGTCCGAAATTCCTGAAAAATTACAGTTAGGTTCCTGACACCATTCTGAAAATGGGTTAGGTTCTGAAAAGAACCTAACTTGAAGAAACCCAACTGAACCCACGTCAGCTTCCTGAAAACCCACGTCCGAAATTCCTGAAAAATTACAGTTAGGTTCCTGACACCATTCTGAAAATGGGTTAGGTTCTGAAAAGAACCTAACTTGAAGAAACCCAACTGAACCCACGTCAGCTTCCTGAAAACCCACGTCCGAAATTCCTGAAAAATTACAGTTAGGTTCCTGACACCATTCTGAAAATGGGTTAGGTTCTGAAAAGAACCTAACTTGAAGAAACCCAACTGAACCCACGTCAGCTTCCTGAAAACCCACGTCCGAAATTCCTGAAAAATTACAGTTAGGTTCCTGACACCATTCTGAAAATGGGTTAGGTTCTGAAAAGAACCTAACTTGAAGAAACCCAACTGAACCCACGTCAGCTTCCTGAAAACCCACGTCCGAAATTCCTGAAAAATTACAGTTAGGTTCCTGACACCATTCTGAAAATGGGTTAGGTTCTGAAAAGAACCTAACTTGAAGAAACCCAACTGAACCCACGTCAGCTTCCTGAAAACCCACGTCCGAAATTCCTGAAAAATTACAGTTAGGTTCCTGACACCATTCTGAAAATGGGTTAGGTTCTGAAAAGAACCTAACTTGAAGAAACCCAACTGAACCCACGTCAGCTTCCTGAAAACCCACGTCCGAAATTCCTGAAAAATTACAGTTAGGTTCCTGACACCATTCTGAAAATGGGTTAGGTTCTGAAAAGAACCTAACTTGAAGAAACCCAACTGAACCCACGTCAGCTTCCTGAAAACCCACGTCCGAAATTCCTGAAAAATTACAGTTAGGTTCCTGACACCATTCTGAAAATGGGTTAGGTTCTGAAAAGAACCTAACTTGAAGAAACCCAACTGAACCCACGTCAGCTTCCTGAAAACCCACGTCCGAAATTCCTGAAAAATTACAGTTAGGTTCCTGACACCATTCTGAAAATGGGTTAGGTTCTGAAAAGAACCTAACTTGAAGAAACCCAACTGAACCCACGTCAGCTTCCTGAAAACCCACGTCCGAAATTCCTGAAAAATTACAGTTAGGTTCCTGACACCATTCTGAAAATGGGTTAGGTTCTGAAAAGAACCTAACTTGAAGAAACCCAACTGAACCCACGTCAGCTTCCTGAAAACCCACGTCCGAAATTCCTGAAAAATTACAGTTAGGTTCCTGACACCATTCTGAAAATGGGTTAGGTTCTGAAAAGAACCTAACTTGAAGAAACCCAACTGAACCCACGTCAGCTTCCTGAAAACCCACGTCCGAAATTCCTGAAAAATTACAGTTAGGTTCCTGACACCATTCTGAAAATGGGTTAGGTTCTGAAAAGAACCTAACTTGAAGAAACCCAACTGAACCCACGTCAGCTTCCTGAAAACCCACGTCCGAAATTCCTGAAAAATTACAGTTAGGTTCCTGACACCATTCTGAAAATGGGTTAGGTTCTGAAAAGAACCTAACTTGAAGAAACCCAACTGAACCCACGTCAGCTTCCTGAAAACCCACGTCCGAAATTCCTGAAAAATTACAGTTAGGTTCCTGACACCATTCTGAAAATGGGTTAGGTTCTGAAAAGAACCTAACTTGAAGAAACCCAACTGAACCCACGTCAGCTTCCTGAAAACCCACGTCCGAAATTCCTGAAAAATTACAGTTAGGTTCCTGACACCATTCTGAAAATGGGTTAGGTTCTGAAAAGAACCTAACCCAAACGCGAGCGCGTGCTTCGCACGCGCTCGCGTTTCGGGCGGCGGGGTGAATTTTAGCTAGCCAGGCTGCGCCCCGCCCCCGCAGGTGCGCGCGCATGCACGGGCGGTTATCGTTTGTCACGGGGCCGCTATATAATTTTCCTTCAAAGCTTGTTATTTTGTTTTAATTTACCTTTTTAAATTGTGTCAATGTGATAAAATATACTCAAAATAACAACCTTTTTTTTTAATTGTTGATTTAAAGTTTGGGTCTTCAAGTAGCTTTTTAAGTATTATTGCTCATTATTTTGCTTTTTCTTTAATATTCAAAATACTTTATTTAAACAAAAACAAAATATTTTTTTATAATAACACTAAAATTAATAACATAACCTACTAATATTATTATTGATAAGAAGGTTTGTATGAATGCTATCGTCATGTTGGTTGTCTGTCACGTTAAATTTATTGAACCGATTTTGATGAAACTTTTCAGTATTATTTTTTACACATCAGAATAACATAGGCTATAATTTAACCTTTCAATCCCCGGATCCCCCACCGCGCGCCACTGGCACTGCCCGGCGTGTCAGGTTTCAAGTTGTGTGGAAAAATGTATGATGCCTATGAACACAGAGGCCATGACTATAACTAAACATGCGGTGCTCGTTTGTCACTGGGCCTCAATTTCAATAATAGTTTCCAGTCGTCTTTGTGGAGCGAATCGTTAATAGTTTGATTTTATTCACTCCCATAATAATAAATTATTGAAATTAAATAAATAGGTCAATAAATAAAATAAAAGGTATTTATTTCAGGCATAGCCCATAAAAGTGTAAATTATAGCCCATAAAATTAAATAACATGAATAGAAATAAGATTCTATCATTGATACAAAAAATACTTCTATGCCTACAAACTATTAACATTTCATAAAGGGCCAGCATTTCATCATCACCATATTTCAACAATATTCCTACCGTTGGTTAGTTGTCTCAAATTTCTGTTGGGACAACTTTTATTTACTGCAGTTATACCAACGTTGTTCAGCCAACAGTAGCAAAAAAGCATAAAGGCCCACTGTTGATAACCAGATCGGCATAGATCATCATATTATTATAGTAACGTTAGTGGTCAAGTTCCATGTGGGCGATTTAACTATTTCAACGAAGTCACACCAATAACCCTACCGTTGTCCAATAAAATTGTGGCCGATCAAAAATGCTACTATAATAGGGAAAGTTATAACTTTTCAAGATACTAAAGTAACCATTGAACCGATTCATGTAGGTACAATAAAATACGATCAATAATAATTATGTATCAACATACAAAAATCAATTTTCCAAATTGATGTAGGCGTCTTCGAGTAATCGGGGAACATACCTAAGTATCTATCTAAAAATATTATGAGATACCTACTTAACTTTATTGAAGTTGGTTAAAAACGGGTAGTAAAAATGTGCAGTCAGTGGCCCTTCCCGAACAGACTTTGGTCAGATAGCACACACTTTGGGTCAGAACCAGATGGAAAGATTACGAATGGCGGTTCGCTCACTCACTACCAATAAGATAACTACACTCACCAGATATTTTCCGTTTAAAGTCAGCCACGCGGTCTTTACGTGCAAGTCGGATCCCAGCTGGAATTGTTCGCACCAAGACACACACGATGGAGCATGGAGATAGTTCACCCACAACGCAACACTTCTCAGACGGAAATATAGTCAAAATATGCAAAATATTATAGGATTTGCAACAACAATTCGAAAGTTGCATCTCGCGGCGAGGACGGCCATCACACTAAAAGTGTCAGCCAATCAGGATTGATTCCCACCAATCTGCCAGTAGGAATGGGCGTTGTTATTGGCTGAGAGAACGAATGAAGTTTTACGAATGTTGGCGGCATAATTTAAGATTTCTTGAATCGACCCAGCTATGTTATTGTCAGGATGCTACTATCTATCCTGGATTATTAGTTCTGATTTTTGCCACGTTGGATAAACAGGGATTATGACATTTACAGGACGGCGATACTATCAACACTGGGTTGTTTTAGTTTTTGATTTTTGTCACTTAGCCTTGACGTTTCAGAATGGAGACATTATTTTACGTTTACTGTACAAACATTATGTAGATTTGTTACTTTTGAGTTATTCTGTGGTGAAGATTTGTTTTATTTTATTCGGAAAACATACAGTGAAAGATTGATTTATCAGACAAACTTTAATAACAACTATTGATTAGGTACAGCCTTAAAAAATAATACAACACATAACGTGTGTACATAGTACACAAGATATTATTTATTCGGATACCTAACGGTAACTACCTCCACACAAAAATATTTAAACAAAATTTTTAAACTTACACTTAAATTGTATCACATGTAAGATTTAAAAAGAGTGTATCGTTTATAGAGCTAAAGCAAAATCGTAGAAGTACTCGTAGAAGACTAGATTCTAGCGTTGATCCAGGCGGAGTAGGAGGTGACGCGCGTGAAGCCGGCGGGGAAGCCCAGCCCGCACGCCGCGTCCGTGCCGAACGACGCGATGCCGATCTGACACAAGGAACAATCAATGTTAAACTACGTCTGGAACGCACAGGGGCAGGCAGGGTAGGCAGTAGCAGTCCTTTCGAGGGCAGCGCTTGGCACTTTTCTGATTAGCAGAGTTGACTGAACAGCGGAATGTATTGCGAAAAGCTTTTTCAAACGTAAAAAAGATCAGGGCCATACCATCCTAGACTGCATCCCACTTAACACCAGGTGTGATTGTGGTCAGATACCTGCCTTGTTATGCATAAAAAAAGCCATTGTAGTGGCTCGTTCACGTTCCTGAGTTACTGACCAGGGTGCGGTCGGCGCCGGCGCCGATGACGAGCGGGCCGCCCGAGTCGCCGGCGCACACGCTCATGCCGCCGGCGCTGCTGGTGCACAGCACGCCGTTGCCCACCAGCGACGCCGCCCACACGTTGCGGCACGTCAGGTTCGCGATCACCTGCAGCATCACCTGTCTCTTGTCGAAGCTCTGAGCGATGGTCGGATCTGTAATATTAACATGTGAATGCGACTGGTAGTTTCAGAAATGTAAGAAATCAAAATAATATTTTCTATACATCTAAATGCAAGTATACACATCTAAACGCATTAAAATAAATTGGATTAGGGATACGGAGATAAATTATGTTACAAGGGTCTCCGTGTGAGTAAGTTGCTGTAGTGTAGTGTAGGTATTGTAGTATAGTGTAGTGTGTCACATAATCACATACCGTTGGTGGTGCGTCCGAAGCCGACGGCTACCGCCCAAGTGTCGACGTACTGTAGCGTTCCGGTGGGAACTAAGATCCGATTGATATAGTCTGTAAAAATAAGTAAAAACTGACAGTATCTAGGAAAAGTATACCGTAGAAATCAAAATAATAATGTACACATATACAAAATGTAGTCCCATTTGCTGACCATTGTATTCGACGTAAGGGTGAGTGATGATGGCAATGTCGTTGGCGTAGGTGAGAGGGTTGAAGCTGGCGTGCATCTCGACGTCGTTGGTGAGCAGGCGCAGGCCGCCCACGGTGAGGCTGTCGGCGCCGTACACGACGGTGAAGCTGCGCGCCAGCGCGCGGCCGTCCCACCAGCAGTGCGCCGCCGTAGCCGCGCGCGTGTGGCTCAGCATGGCCGCGCCGCACATCGACGTGCGCCCGTCCACCAGGTGGATCACGAGCCCGGCCTGCCACATACTGTTTGTGAGGACTACTTCGCGAGGTAGGTACCTGTCTCAACTGAGCGTCTAAGATATATCCCTCAACCCTCGCTGGCTACGTCGGATTCACACATGGGACTCACCATGTAGGGGTGTGTTCCTCTAGGGACTTGGATCCCCAGAGAAATGCGGCTGTCTCTCAGAGCTTGCTCCTGCGCGTGGATGCGCGCCATGGCCGGGATGCCCTCGGCCTCGTGGTAGTAGGCCTGGGGCGCGCGCCCCGCCAGCGCCGCCGCGCACGCCGTCAGCAGCAGGAACGACTTCAGTGCGGCCATGGTCAACAGCTACAGATAACTCTTCCAAACAGAAAAGTTTATTTATATGAATGCACGGTGAATACCCGCTATTATCTTATCCGGAAATATTATATCTATACCAATTAATAAATGATTAATCATAATCAATAAATAAGGGACGTTGATCTGGCCCTTAGCATAGCTTGCAGATGTTTATCTTGATAGTTAGAACTGAGGTCGTGGTCGCTGCGTCCTTGAATGGGGATCCACATTGCTTTATGTCGCCAAATATACCAACGTAATATTTATTACTAGCTTTTGCCCGCGGCTTCACCCGCGTGAAATTAAGTTTGAATTTAAAAAATATTGTTATTACAAGGTTATTGTTTGACATAGCCCGACGGATTAGCAAGCTGAAGTGGCAATGGGACAGGGCACATAGTACGCAGAACTGGCAGCAGCCCCGTCGCAGCAAATATTCTGGAGTGGAGGCCAAGTATAAACGCAGCGTATGTTCAGCAGTGGACGTCCTCTGGCTGAAATGATGATGATAATGAAGGTTTGTACCTTGTAAAGCATCACCCAGTATCCTGGTGAAGTGATTCTTTAGGCGGTCATGCAAATCATCAATGTGCGTCAGCGTATACATTTCAGACGCTCTTTCTTTCTTTCACGACGATTGGAGGGAGTCGAATGAATCAAAAAGAAATTCAATAATAATTATAAATGTATGTAAATTAAAGCTTGTGGCAAGATTTTCTTCATAGTAGATTTGTGCAGTATATTAGTTACCTACTCATTAAAATAATAAGTATACACATTATATTGATCTTACCACCGAATAAATGATTGTTATTATTTTTGGCTCGTATTATTTTTACTCGAAGTCGATTATCTTCACAGAAGTGGAGTCGTCTGTCGTATATCTGGCTTTGTTTTTTAGACTTTAACCTCTTTGAATACTTATAGTTTTTCAAAAGTGTAAACACTGTCTGCAATCACAAACACACTGTATTGCTGACATGAACCGCAAATAATCAGGTACTCTCATGAGTTTACCGCTGTACTTCCGAACTGAAAAGAAATTTCAATTTCAAGAGATTTCATTTTATATTTATTATAAGGAGTCTGACGCAAATCTTGCGTCTTAAATTACCTGGAGAGGCACCTTACATTTGGGATCCTACCTAGGACACCACAATTACGAACTAAGCTTTCTAAATAATCATTCTGTTAGATTTTTAATAGAAAGATAAAACAATTATTTACGATAATTATCATTTTAATAAAATCAATACTATCAATTTTCCTTTATAGATAAGCGCGGGTATTCACCTAATTTTCATATAAATAAACAGATGAGTAAATGTTTGGTATCTCTTGTTGGTTGCTATTTCGAGAATGAAGTCGTCCTTGTTGTTGATGGTATGCGCGTTGGCGGCGTCGGCAACGGCGGCGGCGACGGCGGGAGCGACGGCGAGCGCTCCGCAGCCGCTGCAGGGCTACCACGAGGCGGCCGGCGTGCCGCTCGCCGCGCGCGTCCGCCAGCACGAGCTGGCGCTCGCCAGCGGCCGCATCATCGGCGGGGTTCCTGTCAATGTTGGAGCACACCCCTACCTGGTAACTCCTCAATCTTTCATATTCAAAAATCGTTACAATAACAAAGATTAAATAGCAAGTATGCTATTTAATCTACATGTTTATAAGTAATCTTTATCGCACAAAGATAAGGTCCACTAATTGGGTATCTATCTTGAAATCGTCCAAATATGAGTTGATTTCAATCGTATGAGCAACGTATCTGTGAGTGTTAACATGCATCACAGGGCGGGCTCATCATCACGCTCGTGGACGGGCGCACGTCCATCTGCGGCGCGTCGCTGCTGCGGCCGCGCAAGGCGCTGACGGCGGCGCACTGCTGGTGGGACGGGCGCGCGCAGGCGCGGCTGTTCACCGTGGTGTACGGCTCCGAGCGCCTGTTCGTCGGCGGCACGCGCGTCAGCACCTCCGACGTGGAGATCCACGCCAGCTTCAACCCCGTCACATATGCCAACGACATCGCCATCATCACTCACCCTTACGTCGAATACACAGGTTAGTCATTTAAAATCAAACTTGTCTGCTTTTGAAATGACCAAAACTGTTGCAGTAACCATTTGTAAACTTAATCCCGCGTAATATTCTCAGCATACATCCAGCCCATCCAGCCGGCCAGCGGCTCCCTGACGTACGCGGACACGTGGGCGACAGCCGTCGGATACGGCCGCAGCTCTAACGGTTAGTTCGTGCGGATAATAATTCTTACTTGTTTACTTTCGTACGGATAATAATTATACTTTCAACTTATTGCGAATTAAACTTCTTTAGTGCTCATAGTGTTCAGTGAATGATGAAATTCCTAGATCTTCGATTCGATTTGTATCAACTTCACTAATTAGTTTCAAATATTTCACTTTCAATAAGTTCGATGATGATCGGATTTTTATTTAGAGCAAATACTTTGAAAACTTTCAGAAGTAATGTCGGTGGAGAATAGTGACAAAAGGCAGGTGATGCTGCACGTGATGACCAACGCCAACTGTCGGCTGACGTGGGCGACGGTGATGATCGGCAACGGCGTGCTGTGCACCAGCAGCGCCGGCGGCATGAGCGTGTGCGCCGGCGACTCGGGCGGCCCGCTCGTCATCGGCGCCGGCGCCGACCGCACCCTGGTCAGTATGGCGCGGGCACATCCCACCCACGAATGTATTAGGCCCATTCAACGGATGGGCGGAATGGATGATGCTCGCTCGCTCACTCGCTAAACCGATAAAATTAAGTTTTCTAGAACCATTTAAATATTTTGCGCACTGTCTCATCATCATTATCATCATCATCATTTCAGTCACAGGATGTCCACTGCTGAACATAGGCCTCTCCTGCCTTTATGTTAACTGCAATATAATTGTTTCCTGACTAGTGACACTAATGATGCCGTTTGTCCGCAGATCGGCATAGTGTCGTTCGGCGCAGACGCGGGCTGCAGCTTCGGCTTCCCCGCCGCGCACACGCGCGTCACCGCGTACTCCGCCTGGATCGACGCTAGGCTCTAGGTTAAGCTTTCATTACCTAAACTTTAAACAATATTTTTTAGGTTTAATTAGTTATCTACTATTTATTGTGTATTAAACATATATTTTTACAAGAATTTTGACTGTGAATTTTGAGTGAAGATAACATTTTGTGTCAGAAACTCTTGAAACAGTCGGTCTCCCATGAGTCTCATGGCAAGATTGCGTTACATTAAATAAGTTGTCTGGAAGGGAAGCTATGGTATGGCAAGTTCTCCTTTTGTACTCCGATATAATTTTTTTATGCAATAAACTTATAAACAGTTTTAAATAAATAAAATATTGAGTGTTTTGCAACGAAACGGCTATTTAAACATCTGAGGGCACAGGATTCGAGTGCCCCCGCCAAAACGATCCGGCGAAATTAAATTAAATCCTCATAACTTGGGTTAGGATTATCTATACTAATATTATAAATGCGAAAGTAACTCTGTCTGTCTGTGTGTCTGTCTGTCTGTCTCGCTTTTACGCCTAAACCACTGAACCGATTTTGATTAAATTTGGCATAGAGATAGTTTGACGCGGGCGAAGTCGCGGGCGGAAACTAGTAACAGATAAACAAAAACTATGATGAGATACGGGATGTATGATGTTCGTAGTGAACAAAATTAAAGTTTTAATTACATGGCTCTTATAGGTAGGTACCTACTTTAGATTTTATTGATAATAGAATCTAATAACCCGATTTCATCCGACTCACTGTTGATTATCAAAATTCATAGGGTTCCTGAAGTGTAGAAGATGTACACAAACAACAACAAAAATTCTAAAAATTGCCGATCCTGCACTGCCCGCATCCAAGTACTTCCCACGACCTTCACCAGATCGTCGGTCCACCTAATGGGAGACCTACCCACTCTGCGTCTTCCGGCCCGCGGTCACCATTCGAAAACTTTTCTGCCCCAAGCAACGATCATCAGCTCTTCGAGCTACGTGTCTCGCCCACTGCTACTTGAGTTTAGCAATTCTGCGGACTACATCGGTCATTTCTGATTCGATCACTCAGGGAAACTCCGAGCAGTGCTCGCGCACGGATCTGAGACGTGGTGGTGATGGAACAGCAAAAGTAATGAATGAACAGGGAATCAATTTTTCACCATATGTGACGACGGCGAATCGGTCATTCGACATACCTACTTTGGCTGCCATAATTTACTATTTAATTCGATGATAATTTTAGATAGGTACGTTTTGATGACCATTTCATATTACATTGATGATTATTTCAATACTCAATACTTTATTGCTACACCACATTAGCATGTTATAAACATTTTGACGATCAAAGAATATTGGACAAGTTAGCATTCAAATTCAAAAGGTGTTTTAGCATGTTTCTTTAATAAAGATAAATATACCTATATTTTGATATTGGGTTATAAGAATTTTTTGATAATATTAAATTAATAACATTAATGTGACAGATTTGCGAGCTACTTTTTCGCTTATCAACGCAAGATAACGTACTTACGTCATACTACGCAAAAACAAAGAAAAGCAAATAAAGTCTTGAACTTAAACACTTAAGCTTTAATCTATTTTTTAAATACATTATAAAAAACATAATTAACTATCACTACATAGTATAAAACAAAGTCGCTTTCTGCTGTCTGTCCCTAATCCCTATGATGCTTAGAACTTTAAAACTACGCCACGGATTTTGATACGATTTTTTTAATAGATAGAGTGATTCAAGACCAAGGTTTATAAAATATGTATACCTACTTAATTGGCACCCGTGCCAAGCCGGGGCGGGTCGCTATTTTAGAAATTCTGCGAAAATCCCCATACAACAAATCATATTGTGCTACTTAATAAGTTAATACTGGATTATTGTAATCTCATCCCTCATATCTTCGTCAAAACTTTGAGCATACCTACCTAAATGACACAGAGACGAACCAAAGGAAATTTACAAGCGCGTACATACACATGTAGCCAAGGTTATGAGACGTATAAAATATGCCGATTGCGGACATTTTCTTGACTAAAATCATGTAAAACATTCAAACATGTTTATCAATAAATCCACAGCAAATGACTAATTACGGCATTAACTAAATTTCAGACGGTCATTGGACAAGCATTGAAAGGATAAGATAATAATGTAGAGGCTATAAAATAACCCTCGAAGAGTAAGCGTCATCTCTCAATGATAACTGTCGCAAGGATGAAGTCGTGTGTGTTGTTGTTGGCACTGGCGGCGTTGGTGGCGGCTGCGGCGGCGGCGGGCCTGCAGGAGCCGATGCTGTTCTACCACAGCGCCGCGGGCATGGCGGAGGCGGCGCGCATCAGGCAGCACGAGGCTGCGCTGGACTTCGACGGCTCCCGCATCACCGGCGGCCAGTCCGTCAACGCGGGCGCTCACCCTCACTTGGCAAGTTGCTCCCTAAACGAATTCTAACGATTTTTATTTGAGGCAGAAATGGCGGAGAAGAGTCTTCGCTAGTATTTATTATGAGATGATTTCTATTCATATTAGAATCATTATAAACTAAAAAATACCTACCTAATTACCTGTAGGTATAAGATATACCGATACCGAAATTATAAAAGTTTTCCGGATTAAATGATAATCCTAAAAGGAATTAGTGAACTAAAAATATTCGAACCCTTTTTGATATACAGACATAAATAAATAAATAAATCTTTGGACAATTTCACACAGCGCCAGCTAGCCCTGTAATTAAGATAGCACCTAGTCCTAAGACAAAATTATGTATGTAAACCCTTGGCTTAAATTTGTGTCTGTCGTGTTGGTTGTCCTAATTAAATAAATAAATAAATAAATAAATTCTCTAAGTATACAGAGTGGAAACGATAAGTGATCATGAGAGTGATCTATTGTTTCTAAACTACACTAGATATCAAAAAACTGGTTACTAATCCTGAAAGTGCTTCACGAGCTCTATCAAACGGTACCAATAATAGTTTACAGAATAAACTAGATCTATCCTAAAATTCTATGTTTCCAGCTTTCATACATTTGGTACACAGTCATATAATATTAAAAATTAAACAAGAAATCGTAAAACTGGTTACTGATCCTAAAAGTGCTTCACGAGCTCTATCCAATGGTATTAATAATTGGTTACAGAATTAACTGGATCTATCCAAAAATGTATATTGATTCTGGTGTATAAACAAGACTAAGTAAAGAGCCAGCGAACGCCAGAGCTTCGTTATTTTACAACAGCTGAAAGTTTGTCAGCGCATGCTCCCAACATGAGGTAAGAAAATTGGGCGATCATGAAGTTTGGGTCATTGTGACTTTGCCAGCTACCTTAACTTGTCTGACAAGGGGTTGGAATGGTCAAAACTATCTGGCTGATGAGGAAACAACATCTAATTATTGCCCAAATAACAAATAGCTGCCAAAGCCACGATGAACCAAACTTCATGATGGTCCAAGGTTCCCATGTTGGGAACATGCGCTGACAAACTTTCAGCTTGAAACTGGCTCTTGCTCTATAAATTACTTAGTTAGTTTCAGCCAAATGACGTCCACTGCTGGACAAAGGCCTCCCCCAAGGTTTTCCACTATGAACGGTCCTGCGCTGCCCGCATCCAGGCTCTTTCCGCGACCTTTACCAGATCGTCGGTCCACCTAGTAGGAGGCCTTCCCACGCTACGTCTTCCAGCCCGTGGTCGCCACTCGAGAAGTTTTCTGCCTCAACCGCCATCGTCTCTACGAGCTATGTGCCCCGCCCGCCATAAATTACTTATACAATATGATTGTTTTGATTTCAGGGCGGGCTTGTGATCACCCTCACCAACGGGCAGCAGTCGGTGTGCGGCTCGTCCATGCTGACCAACAACCGCGCGGTGACGGCGGCGCACTGCTGGTGGGACGGCCAGAACCAGGCGCGCCAGTTCACCGTCGTGTACGGCTCCAACCGCCTGTTCTCCGGCGGCTTCCGCATCAACACCAGCAACATCCTGATGCACGCAAGCTATAACTTCCGCACCCTACATAATGACGTAGCGATCATAGTCCATCAATGGGTTGCCTTCGGAAGTGAGTAAAGTAGAAAAGTTAAAATGACAAGAGTGTAGGTAGGTATATTACATCAAGTTTAATTTAATAGTCCAGTCAACCATTTGACATCTATGTTTTTCACGATATAATAAATACCTCGGTATAATGTAGACTGTTTACCTTACAGTTATGTAAATTATTAAACAGCTATCCTAAAGCTTCTCTGTTCAGCCAATAACATAATAAGCGATAAAAGCTGAGATTTGTTTCATCATCCACCTGAATAATAGGCATCTGGGCACTGAAAATTTTATCACCAATATTCGTAAACTCTTAATGGTAAATTTTGTGAAATCACGTTTACACTTTCTGTTATACATAGCTACCATCAACCGCATTGCGTTGCCGAGCGGAACCCAGCTCAACAACAACTTCGCCGGCCAAACAGCGACAGCCGCAGGTTACGGACGCACCGGCGAGAGTAAGTCGAACAATTGTTTTTGAGATTATTTTCTGGAAAGAGAACGCCCGCGGAACTCCCATCAACAAAACAATTTACCACTTGGCTGTTCTAAGTTAATCTATACCTTATAGTTAGTCTTTTTTTTACAACAAGGAAGATCTTGGCCCACATCTCACTATGTGAGATGATGATCATGTTATTAATATGCATATAAGAGTATATGTATAATTTCGGTGTCCTTGGTGTAAGTAGTTAACTTTAGGAAAATCATCACGGTGACGTAACCCATTTCAGACGTGGCCATCGGCCAGAACCAGGACAAGCGGCAGGTGAGCACGCCGGTGATCACGAACGCGGCGTGTGCGTCCACGTTCGGCTCCAGCACCGTGATCGCGTCCACGCTGTGCACCAGCGGCGCGGGCGCGCGCAGCGTGTGCCCCGGCGACTCGGGCGGCCCGCTCTCCGTCGGCTCGGGCACCGGCCGCATCCTGGTCAGTACACAGTACACACGCCGGACAACTCGACATAATTATTATTTGCCGCTCTCTCTCTGAATTCTCTGGCCACGTCACACAAAAAAAAAATATTTCATGATTAATATAACATTGCAGGTTTATTGGCTTTCTTTTTGTATTTTATGGGTTGTTATCTGTATAAATTCACCTGCGAGCATTCATAAGATCTGGTGATTAACTCTAAATAATGTGCTCAGAATTTGAATTTCAAGTCCACTTTGTGTGCCTACGTATATGATAAGTGTTTCCGTCGTGTCGGCAGATCGGCATCACGTCGTTCGTGGCGAGCGCGGGCTGCGCGCGCGGCTTCCCCGCCGGGTTCGCGCGGGTCACATCCTTCAACTCCTGGATCCTGCAGCGACTATAAGCCCTCTGACGATGTTATGATATGGAAATAAAAACTTTTATTTAACTATCGATTGTTTCTCAGTCCCACGCAGCCAAATGACAAAAGCAACAAACCATTAAGTTGAAAGAATTAAAAAGTGGAAAAGCTTTTTACTATTTAATAATTTTTAAATTGTTGTCTAAACAATGATGATGTCTTGAAGTGACATTTCGTTGGATCTATAACCTACAGAGATTTTGTAAATCTAGGTTGAAATTAGGGTTGAAAACAATTCGAAATGTGACGACAATCGACCAAGGCTTCATTCGTGGTTTGTGACGCAATACTTTGGAAAGGTTAAAAAATGTGTGGTTCAGCCAATCAGAAGCTCACCTGTACGGAAAATTTTGATCACAGACTTTGAAAAATTGTAGGGTTTTTAATAAGCAAGATTTCTGTAATATGGCCGCGAGAGCCACCAGACGACATTATTTTGTGGTCATTGTAAGACTCAAGTGCACGATTTTCTATTACAATAATATTATAGTAATAACTGGAGATAACAAAACAATTTGAAATCTAGTCGTAACTTTAGATAATTCAATGTGCACTTGAATGTAGAAGGTAAGAACATAAACAACAAAGAATTATCTCGCCTTCTAACATAGAGTTAGTAGTAAGGGCGCTTCGTTTCGTGCGTTTGCAATACCGCACACTAACTATTGGTAATTACAAATATTTTATTTAGCAAACACACCGTTTACGCATACACCTTCAAATAACAATTACATTGTCAATTTTATTCCGAGTCCGACGCAGGTGTCATACTTGTCATACAATTTACCGCGTGCGGTCCTTCTTCTTCTTCTTCTTTTATTTTGGCGACGGCAAACGCACAGCAAACGCACGACACAAAACGTCTAAATTGAAAGCGCCCTTAGGCCCAAATCATGCGGAGTCATGTAAAATAAAAAGGGGCCCCTTAGAGGCTCCCTTTGTTTCATTACTTATCTATTTTGACGTTCAAAGGTGCCAAAATATTGATCTGAACTAATTTTTCAACTGTCGGATGAAGATGAAGAATAATTATGAGTACCTAAGTAAAAAATTTTATGCTCTTTGAGCGGAACATAGTGATACTACCTACTGTAACATGTCACCATTTTACCTATGATTCACAATAAATATTTTTGTATTTGTAAGTTAGGCACATACAGTTTCAGAAAATTGTAAAGGAGATACTTATTATCAAAATGTCGAGCTGCACTCCCAATCCCAATTCGCTATGGAGGTCTTGGTACACACAAAATTGCGAGTGTAGCATTGCCTGCCTTCCTTTCATCTGCCTATAGCACTAAAGACCTCTTCATATCTATTTTTTTAAACTCGTCTGTCCGTGACGCTGAGGTCTCGTGTTTGATAAGATGCAAGGAATGCATGATCAAATTTGTCCAAAATCGATTATCTTCACAAAGGAAATGGAACCGAGCCGCTGTGTAAAATTACGTATGACTCTATCTATGGTCATCTTGTATGAATGATACACACCGTGCTGAGTCAGAAACGGTTCTCGTCTTATTGCCGTTGCTTCCTTGTCAGGACTACGGAACCCTAACAAACGGGATGTCATTTCATGATTATATCGGGCTGAAGCAAGTCTAGGGCACTGTGTTAACATATTGTAAAATTAGCCCTAGAATTGAATAAGTATACCTACCTAGCTTAGAAACGAGTACCTAATAAAATATGTAAATGTAGGTGACAGCATCATTTAATTTTCTTTTTTCAAAAGACGAAAAAATACATTAATAAATCACAAAATAAACACAGGAGAACCAAAGTGACCGACATAACTCGCAGAGTTGCTAAAATCAAGTGGCAGTGGGCGGGGCACGTAGAATAAAATAGAATAGAATAGAAAGTATTTATTTGTCTCAAAACAGGTTTCATTTACAGTTTATCACAGAGACGTGACTCGTAGAGACGATGGCTGTTGGGGCAGATAAGTTCTCGAGTGGCGACCACGGGCTGGAAGACGAAGCGTGGGCAGGCCTCCTACTAGGTGGACCGACGATCTAGTAAAGGTCGCGGGAAGAGCCTGGATGCGGGCAGCGCAGGACCGTTCATTGTGTAAACCATGGGGGAGGCCTTTGTCCAGCAATAGAAGTCATTTAACTGACACGAACGAACGAAACACGAAGGAATAATTGATCGGCTGCAAGCATTTGATTAATAGTGTGTAACTCCCACAAAATAAGGCTAGACTATCGACATTCGCTTCCTCTAGCGTAATTGATGCCTGCAGCCACAGATAACCGCAGCGAAGCTTGTATTGTGTCCGATACGTGTAACACCAGGCATGGCAGCCATTGAGTTGTGGAAGCGAAATCCTAGTAAGTATAATAAATAAAATGCATTGCAATTGTTTCATTTTATTTATTGGTGTGTTGCGCGTGTCGTAGTAATTTAGTCACTTAAATCCTGGCGCGTATCCAGGCGGCGAAGGAGGTAACGCGGGCGAAGGCGGCGGGGAGGCCGCGCGTGCAGCCCTCAGTTGACCCGAAGGAAGTGATACCGATCTGCAACGCAATGTTCACAATGCACAACAGGTGTTCAATAGGTATTTGTATCTAAAATGTGTTGCCAGTTTCACCTTGCCTATCTAAAATCATAGATGCCCCCGATTCAAGCTACGCGAATCACAATAGATAATAATCAATTGTTACGCTGTCATAAAATTATGCGACCGCGGGGATTGATGGCTATATTATGTATACCAAACAATCAATAACCGACCTCACGTCAGTGAGGTAAGTAAGGCACATAGTTATGACATAATGTTTTATGTACTATGTCTTTTATGAAAATGTTCGGCTAATTTATACAGTTCATGTGACGTGTAGAACAGGGTTTGTACTGACCAGCACGCGGCTGTCGCCGGAGCCGACGGCGAGCGGGCCGCCGGAGTCGCCGGGGCACACGCTGCGGCCGCCGGCGCCGCTGGTGCACAGCGTGGACGACAGGATGAGCGGCCCGAACGTGCCGCGGCACACGTCGTTGCCGATCACCTGCAGCGACACCTGCCTCTTGTCCTGGTTTTGGGTAATTTGCGCATCTGCAATAACGGGACACTCATAAACCGCTCTTTACTTACCTGCCAGTAAAATATTTCTAAAATAAAATGAGACCAACTAATTTTCGAATCGAACTGCCTAAGGTGGGAGTCGCTCGGTAAGCGAAAGGTCGTGGGTTCGATTCCCAACCCCTTAGACCTACATTTATCTCGTTCAATCAGGCTGGCTTAACTATGTCGTTTTCACTTACTGTCAGCAGTGAGACCGAATCCAGCGGCCACAGCCCATTGTCCGCTGTAGGAATCAGAGCCAGTAGGCAGGTTAATGGGTCTGATTGTGTCTGCAAAAAATATTTTTTTCTTCGTACCTACATTTATTATAATTATAGACAAACAAAAAAGACAAGATTTTACCCACTCATAAATAAGATACGAGTAACTTTTGCTATGAGCAAGCAATGTTTTATAGCAGCATTTTTAAAAATAAAACTTATTATTTATTGTCAATGAATACCTACTGGTAAACGCTACGTGATTATGGACTATGATAGCGACATCATTCATAACGATGGTGGGGATCCAGTTTTGGTGGACCTGCACGTTGCTGGTGGTGATGCGCACGCCGCCCGAGAACAGGCGGTTGGAGCCGTACACGACGGTGAACTGGCGCGCCTGGTTGCGGCCGTCCCACCAGCAGTGCGCCGCCGTCACCGCGCGCGAGCTGGTCAGCAACGAGGAGCCGCACACCGACTGCCTGCCGTCGGCCAGCGCGATCACCAGGCCGCCCTGTGTTCAGAAACTTCATGCGATACTGACGGCAGGTCACCAGGGGCGTGAGCGTCGATTGAGGGGCTCCCGTCGGCTCAGACTTACAAGATGCGGCTGCGCGCCCGCGCTGACGGCCTGGCCGCCGGCGACCCTGCCGTCGAAGTCCAGCGCGCGCTCGCGATGCCGGATGAGCGCGGCGCGCGCCACGCCCGCGCTGTCGTGGTAGTACAGCAGCGGCGCCTCGAACGCGCCCGCCGCCGCCACCGCCAGCGCCAGGAACCACACCACGGGCGACTGCATCCTTCGTTACCTGAGGGACACGAGAGATATTATGCAATTAGTTAATTATTGTTTTTTATAGTAACTTTAATATCTTATCGTTAGTTAATCTATTTTATTTTATTGATCGATGAAGTTTATATCTCGCGTATCAAATGTAGATGTAATGTTAACAAATCATGCAAGAGATTATCGTCTAGCTAGGTACTTAAGGTAGAGCTTAGACCATAGACATCCGGGATTATTTTATTTTAAAATCTATCAGTAAGAAAAATAATAATATAAACAAAAATCATTACCTATTAAAAGTAAAGATCATTATTATGTATGTATTGTAGGAGTATTGACGTGTTCAGCTGTTTTTTGACTGAATTCACTAGTAGTCCAGTCAAATCAAACGGCAAACATCGCAAACGCGCATGTTTAACAACCGTACCGTAAACTCTATAAACCTTATGGGGACCAATCTATGGCCCTTTGAATTCATTGTTACCGAACTTATTCAATTTTACTACCGTTTGAATTAATATTGTCAAAATCGCTCATCCTATGAGAAAAGTTATCTTATATTAAGGTAATAAGTCCAGTGGTCAGCAGTGGTCACCTACAATAAATTAGGTGATTGAAATGCCGTACAAACGCAAAGGTTGATTTATTTAGGGCAGCGAGGATTCGCAGATTTTAGGATCAGTCTTCACGTTTGGTTCTAAAAGTGATAAATAATTTACAATATTTTAAGACCAACCGCAGTTCAATAAGCCTTTAGGCTAAATGGGCTAAATACAAGATTGATGCAGGTTGGTAGGACTATATTAAATACTTATTTATGTTTCAGTCAAACTCATAATCAGTCAAAAGTTTATGACTGATGCCCTTTGGTCAATATCACTTTTGACTGATTTTTCCAGTCAAAACCACTTTTGAGTGCAAAGAAGGCGCGGGCGGAAGCTAGTGCCCCATAAAATCTATGGGAGAGTCTCGTTTGACAGTTTTATAAAGCATGTCAACTGATTGGCGGTATCAAAATAATATCCTATTGACTGTAATTTCAAGTGCCCAAATCAAAGGGGGACATACGACATTTTTTGCCCTATTATGCCCATATCATATTCTTCTTCTTGTCGTGTCCACAACAAACCTACACAGCGTCGGCCCAAAACTCTTAATAATTAGTATTATCTCCATCTGCTTTCTTTATTATCTTGTTTATTTTGGAAAATCCAGAGATAATAAAGATTAAATAAAGACTTATAGGTGCAGAGGTGTTTCCTATTGTTATCTATCTCATACATTTGTAAATACGTATATCATAAATTATCATTAATGATTTTGACACTAAATGATGGATTCCGATTAGGTATTTTAAGTAACTTAATTAACTACCACCACAATATTCATCGAAAATGTTTATTCAGTATAATCGAACAATATACTAGGTATATTGTTACCTAACATAAAACAAAATTTTAAAAAATACGTACATACTTCAGTTGTGCTGAAAGATATGAACTCAGCATGATGTATCATCTCAGTAAGCTGGTCAGCTGGACGTCACATAATTAGTAGTACGCATTTGTGATTTAAAATCTCCAATTCATAAAGCTGGACACACGGTCAATTACTGATGGATTGAAGTGACTTACCTACATCCAAGGTCGTTTTTAATTCGCTTTACTTACGTCAATTAAACTGACCTTGAATATCAAAAATAGCAAAATGGAAACCAACTCCTGAAATTGAGTTGGGCTAGTTTGAAATATTTTTTTTAATAATTTCCATGGAATGGTATCAAGTTGGTACTACTTAATTCTTGGGATCCTATTATAGAAATAGAATGAATGAAAATACAAATAATTAATTATTACGCAGGCAGATGATCCATAGAAGCCCAAGAGAGATGTTGGCCGCGCGCCGGCTGCGATAGTAGTTGTGATGGTAGCGCCGCAACTAGCGCCCGCGCGGCCGCGATGCAAGCAGTTGCCGGCTCGTTATGTTCACGTTTAGTCGCAGCTGTCGCTCAACATTACTTTATTGATAAATCATACACTGGCGCATGATAAATTAGTCTTTAATACTTTATAATCCGATTGAAATGCAGATAATGCGAATGGAAAAACCACCTACCTAATACTTAAATATGCCAAAGCCCTGTTAATAATAAAAAACATTACATTTCTAATGAGGGTTTTCGCGTATGAAAGATCCGCTAGATGGCGGGACGTGGATGTGGGGTCTGACTGCTGCGTGATTGGTGGATTTTGACATATCTGTCAATGTCATGTCAAAATTAATAACCAATCATGCAACATTTAAAAAAAAACTCAATGAAGAATGGAATAAATAAATTATCACCGGGCAATCTTCAAATTTCACTGTCCACCGTGTCTCGCTAAACACTCGACATTGGCGAAACCAGTGTGCTTCAAATACGCACCATTGAAGCCATTAAACAGAATAATAATAAAAATGCAGCATTTGGACCTTGCGTCTACGTAATACCATCTGGCGGATTTTTCATACGCGAAAACCCTCATTTTATCAGACAAAACCGACTCCAAAAAACCTGTAATAAAAAGTAGTAATCACGTTATTTAGGTATTTATTAGGAAATAATACCATGATTGATATTCTCGGAGTTGGTGATAATGGGACCACCTCAAAAGCCACCTATCGAACAATAAAAATTGGCCAAGTGCGTGTCGTGTCACGCGCAGTGTAGGGTTCCGTAGTTCTCCGTCGTTACCACAATATATTTCAGAAGCAAGCAATTAAAGTCACTTTTCATATTTTCTTCTAAGGAACTTTTACTAGTTAAGAAATTTTACAATACATGAGTCAAATGACTATTACTCTTAAACTAACTGATGTTGAATTTTATTTTACCGTTTTGTCGGCGTGATAAATATACATACCTCCACAAAATTACAGCTCTCTAGTGCCATCAGTTTCAGCAAAACCTCGGACAGACAGACATATCGAAACTATAAGGGTTCCTTGTCAGGACTACGGAACCCTAAAAAAATAATTTTGAAAATCGGTCCACAGAAAAAAAACATAGGTACTGCCGAACATAGAACCTCCTCCGTTTTTTAAGTCTACTTAACCTAATCAAAAAGGAGGACGTGATAAAGCTCATAAAACTTCCTATTTTTTGGTCGACGTCTTGAACGATGTCTAATCTATGTATTCTTCAACCTTTCGATGTCAAAGATACCTATTCGGTAGATGACAAATTTAAAACAACTTAAAACTCGCTATCAAGGGGTAAAAATGATAAGGACTCTGGACAATTAATTTCTCGAGACACCCACATAATAAATAATTAATTAATCACGTTTATCTCTCTAAGCCTAGGCCACACCTACCTCGGCGCAGACCGGCTTAGTTATTGAAGTCGGTTTTTTTAAACGCAGTTTTTTTATTATATTTTACTTTTTAGTGTTTGTAATAGGTTGTTTTGTTAACTACAGTAGGATTTTTTAGATTAGATCAGGTGTTTTATTGTCATGCCTCGTAATAAGTATTTATGTAGATCCTAAGAAAGGGGAACGGAAATTAAATAAAAAAAAAGGTTAACAAAAGCCGCCTCCAAAAAAGTCCACTAAAAGGTATAAAATATGCCCATGTTAACATGGGCTAGTGTCGGCTCATAATACCCATTTACCTAACACCCTGTATAGTCTGCCAAATTCCAAGCTCAAGAAACGTACTAAATATACCGGCACCGACTCCAAAAAGATCAATCATGGTCATGTACTTGTCCTAATAAATAAATAACGTAATGATTTTTATACTTTTTAGTGGACTTTTTTGGAGGCAGCTAATTTTTTGAAGTCGGTTTTTTTAAGTTAAGTTTAAATTTTTAAGTTAAAATTTTTAAAGTTATTTTTTACTTTTTAGTGTCTGTAATAAGTTGTTTTGTAAACTACAATATGATTTTTGTACTTGCTATTTGTGCCTTTTGGTATTTCCTATCAAATAAAAAAAGAATCGCTCAAATCGGACTAGAAATCTTTAAGTAATCATCAAATAAATAAAATTTTCATGGGACCAAATAACAGCTATTTTGCATCGATGAAAGAAAGAATTTCGTAAATCGGATCAGAACTCTTGGCGTAATTGGTGTACATACATATATAAAAAAAACATACCAAGCAAGCAACTGAATTGAGAACCTCCTTCTTTTGTTGAAGTCGGTTAAAAAGGAATGACTCCGTAAAAATTCTGATAGAAATTCATACCTACTCATAAAATAAAAACTAGTTAAACAAAATATTTTTTTATGTGACCATTGCTATTTGTTCTTTTTAGTATTTTCTATCAAACAATAAAAGAATCAATCAAATCGGACCAGAAATCTTTTAGTACTCGGCGTATGTACAGATTGTAAAGATTTCTGGACGACATAATTGTCATGAATTACGACCGACGCGACGTCCAGGTAAACTAAAAATGCTCATAAAATAAAAACTACTCCAGCAAACTAAATTAAATTTTTATGGGACCAAATGGCAGCTGTTTTGCATCGATCAAAAAAAATAGTTTCGTAAATCGGATTACTAAATATGATCGGCGTAATCGGTGTAGTACATAAGTACCTACATAAAAAAACATACCAACCGAATTGAAAATCTCCTTTTGTTGAAGTCGGTTAAAATCTTACAAACGTACTACCTACTGTTTCGGCTTTAATCTCCAACCTTAGAAAAATAGTTTAAATTTATTGATTACAGCAGTATACAGGAGTACAGGACTGCGGGGGGTGAGCAGTGAGGTAAGCGTCCTTTCCGATTACATTTTGATGTACTCGTATAAGAGATAGATAATGTCCCTTATATCACAAGGAGCTTTCATTTTGTATCTCTCAAATTAATTTATTGATTACTTGATATGATAATCATAAAACAAAAATATATTTTATGTATATTGTGGTGGACTGCAGTGGACTGTATGCGTTTGTGTGTGTTCGAGAGCGCTGACCGGACGATGATGACTGCCGTTGAGAGCTTGCCCTTACTATGTCAGGCGTAGTAGGTGCTACTTGCAGGAATAAAACCACTATTTAACTTGCTGAGACTTCTCGCGTTTATTATTCGCTTCCTTTTCTCAGTTCTTGCTTCTTCAGATCATTTGTTGCTTGGAGCACTTGTTCTCTGAACTGAACTCAACAACAACAACATCAACATGCCAGCTGGTTTTTTTTTTTTTTTTTTGAAGGGACGCGCGCTGGTAGCTTGAGGAGCTTTTCCAGCTTCACCGGGCAGAGTGGCGAGTACAGAAGGTACTCTAGCCGTTGGCGATCGTCGATGCGCGTGCCGATGAGGCCGAGTGTGGGCTTCGCGAAGCGAAGCCCAGGCTCGTCCGCGTCGGTCGCAGACCGACGTTCGCGATCGGGCCGTATCGAGCGCATAAGGCGCCCGATCAGTGGCGAACCCAACTAGAGGGTTGCCCACCGCGGTGTTGGACCGAAGTCCAGCCTACGGCAGGCTCACTCTAGTGGGCCCGATCGAGGGGACTACGGACGCGGCCTGAGGGCGCCACGGTAGGCTCGGACCTCGGCTCAGGCCGTGTCCGGGGGACGGATAGGGGAGAACCGGCCCGGTACATGTCTGTACCGTCCGAAATGGAAAGCAGGGCCTCGTACTCGCCGGCGAGTACGGTGTAACGAGCTACTGTGTTGTGGAGTAGTTGGCGTGCTTAAGGCAGTGATGTCTGTGTTCAGAAATTCGGTAATAGGATCGTCCGGGTCGTCTAGGACATGCCTAGGTCGTCGGTATTGGGCAGCGACATCTTTCTGGGGTGTATACGTGGCGGCGCTAACGATAAGAGGGTTCTTGTGGTTGATCGCTTTATCAAAGTAGCGGCGAGAGGCTTCTTTCATAAAGTGATCAATCGATGGGATCTCGAAATCTCTATGGAGATTCGTATGCCAGCTGGAGCGGTTCATTCCGTATTTATGGGGAGCGGCTATCTCCGTCCCGCTTTCACACGCTATTGCTATCCCTGTCTTCGGGAAATCCACAGATTTTGCTAATTTTCTCCAACTGGCAGGTAGTTTCACAATGGTTTCTTACAGATGCGTAATTAAATTATCTACATTATACTAAAAGTTTCATCTCAAAATTCCCAAAATTGGCGAAGTTATTGACAAAAAACCTAAAACGGCTCTCTTTACGGTATTGCCTCGCGCAACGGACCATCCGTGCAAGACAAGGACAAAACATATTGCTATCTCACGCTCTCTAGAATGTTCGAAGCGAGAGGTCCGATAATTCCGTCTCGTTTCTTCTCTATTTTTTCCTGAACATTCCAGATTTTCCAGAAAAGTGTGAAAGAGAAGCTATTGTGGAAGTGAGAGATCAGACAATGCAAGAAAGAGGCCTACCGAGTGAGTAAGCGAGAGAGCCTGATGGTTTTCGCTACGGTATTGCCTTTTTTACGAAAATTTCATGTTCATTTTCTTAATTACGAAACAGATTAATTAGTTAATTTGAACTAATTGACATGATGTTGCTAACATTAATTCTGACTCTCTTTGACGTCGCTAACATATAATTCATGTGATGATGACATTTGTACTAAGTAAACTGGTGGGTATATAAGAGAAGTCAAAGCACTATACTGACACTAGTAGATTCAGCCGTCAAAATGCAGTCGTCCCTCTTGTTCCTGTTGGTGGTGGCGGCGGCGGCGGCGGAGCTGCTGCAGCCCAACACGCGCTACCACGAGACCGAGGGCATCCCGCGGTTCCTGGAGGTCCAGCGCCTGGAGGAGGGATCCGACTTCGACGGCGGCAGGATCTGGGGCGGGCAGGCCGCTAATGCCGGAGCCCATCCTCATCTGGCAAGTTTTTCATCACTGTTGTACTAGTCTTTGTAAACATGTAATTATTGTTAATTTAATTATTAATTCTTAAAGGACAATTAAATTTTGTCTGTTCAGTAATGAAGAACACGACTACCACCATTAATAACAAAGTTTCTATTTCGGGAGGACTCCTAATTACCCTGACCAGTAGACAGCAGTCAAGTGTGCGTTAAAGATGTAGACTTCTCGGAATGATTGAAACAAAAATTTTAAGTTGTATATTTCTGAACAGGGAGGACTGCAAATTCTCCTAACAGATGGAAGGCAATCAATTTGCGGCAGCTCGTTAATCAGCAACACGCGCTCGGTGACGGCGGCGCACTGCTGGCGCACCAACTCCATGCAGGCGCGCCAGTTCACCGTCGTGTGGGGCTCCAACCGCCTGACCACCGGCGGCACGCGAGTGGTCACCACCAACGTGGTCGTGCACCCGCAGTACAATGCTAACACCCTGAACAACGACGTGGCCGTCATCAGGCACAACCACGTCAACTTCAACAGTGAGTCACTCTTTCTGACGAAGCCTAAAATAAACTGCCACTTACAAAAGCTACATTCAGTTTTTTGACTAATTATTCCTCACAATATATTTTGAGTTATTGTTTTCTGGAGTGAGTTTTAGTTTTCATTAATTAATAAAACAAATCAAATCAAATATTTTTCTTGCCTAATGTAGGTGCATACAGGTCACTCAATAAAATATTAATTAACTGTTTGTAAATAAAGCGTAATATACAAAATTATTTAATAAACTATTATGTTCTGAAAAAGGTCACTTTCTTCTTCGTTCATGTGATGCTTCTTCTTATCACTGGCTTGTATTTATCCCGAAGCAGTGGTAGGGTTAAAATAATATTTTGTTGTCCAGCAGCAGGTGATCTTCTCTTCTATTATGAGATTCAGGGTTCATTTTCCAATACTGATTTAGGTTTTAATAAAATATCTCAGGCTAAATAACTAAGGCATACTCGTAAAATGTTGCAGACCAGATCAACCGCATCGCCCTCGCCACCGGCTCGAACAGCTTCGCGGGCACCTGGGCTGTGGCTGCCGGTTTCGGCCGCACTGGTGATGGTGAGTCACCATAGTTATAAATTATGATAAGTTATAAAACATGTATGTAATATTATATTTATTCTCTTTTTTCCAATTCAAATACGAATTTGGAATATAAAAGGTACCTATCTACTGCCAAATGGTTTCGTCAAGAATTTGTAACTAAATTCAATACGTGTTCACAGGTTTACTGGCTTCTTCAGGAACAAAGTTCCAAGCCAACCTGTTGGTCATCACCAACGACGTGTGCAGACAGACCTTCGGCAACACCATCGTGGCGTCCACGCTGTGCGTGAGCACCGCGCACGGCAGCAGCACCTGCCCCGGCGACTCCGGCGGCCCGCTCGCCGTCGGCTCCGGCAACAACAGGCAACTGGTCAGTGGTTTACAATCTTATTAACCTATTGCCCGATCCTTGAAAAAGCTTAACTCTCAAGTTTTTAGAAAAAAAAACTAAGTTTGTTCACGATTCCCATATAAGAATTACTTAATGCTTATTGTACTTTATTGTTGCAGATTGGCATCACCTCGTTCGGCACCCAGTGGTGCGCTCGCAACTTCCCCGCCGGGTTCGCTCGTGTCACATCCTTTGCTGCCTGGTTGAGCAGCCAGTGAATAATGCAAATGAAAAACTGAATCTTGCTTATAATATTATAAAACAATAAATTTCTTATTGATGATTGATGGTTTAGTGATTCATTAATTAAAATTACTCATCGCTAAATTAAACATCTTTGACTAAGTAAATACGACTTAAAAACTCCCTTACCTAAATCAACCCAATCGATTTTTTCGCTGATAAGTACCTTGTTATTGCGCCCCTGGAGGTGCACGGTACCTACATTGAAACTTATCTGTGATTGAAACGATATTTTTTTCCATGTTAGGTGTAAATAAGGTTTAGGTACTTGATATCCTACCAAAAACATAAATGTAAAAAGGAGAGCTAAGTTCATAACAAAAATTATGCTAGGCTGTGGGCTTCGCCGCAAAAAGAATGGAGATCTAAATGAGTGCCAAGTTCTACGCAAAATCCAAGTATGATTATAAAGGAACAAAATTAAACTCTATTTCTTTGGATACCTGCCGCGCGCATACGACACACCGTTGCGCGTTGGCCGGTTTGTTTAGCGCGTATTACAAGTTTTATTGTATTATATTGGGGACGCCACTTATTTTTTTAATTAACTCTATTTTTATATTTCTGTTAATGCAGTCGGAGGCATCAAAATTACATAATTATCACCAACAAATTAAAGAATTGGTCATTGATGCCTCCGACTGCATTTGTGAATTTGTCTCGTTACCCGACTGCTCCAGAAGGGGTTATATTTTTCGAGAGTATGTATGTAGGTATGTGTATTTCTTTGGCACGACCTACAGCCTAAACGGCTTGACCGATTTTAGCGTGGGAGGTGTCGTTAGATTCGTCTTATTAATCGTGAGAGTGACAGTGGCTATATTAAAATTGAAAAACGTACGAATTTTATACGCCATAATGTCTTCCAAAAAAAATGTTATTTTCTCAAAACTTATCGTGTGTGTGCTTAGTTATAATATCAAAGGTTTCTAAAGCTTGTAGCGCAAACAGAAAAAAGAAAAATAAATTCCATGCGCGCTACAAGCTTTCTAAATTATTTGACCATTGCATACAATTATTTTTTTCGTTTTAGTACAACTGCATGTCTGAATAAAGCTTGTTTTTAAAAAGTAAAAGTATACTTCTATATCCGTTTTGACCGAAAAACGTATTTCCACCTCATCTTGAAGTAAAGTAACCGACACGGTTTTTTTTATACCTAAACACATCGAGACACCCGGCAGCATGTTCAGCCAAGTTCAAAGGAAAAGAAACTGGCAATGCAGCAGCTGTTTGTAATATCAAACAAACTATTTCGAGCTATTTTTGACCCCTTCACAAGTCAAAACCTATTCATCATACATAGATAAAATTTAGCACATTTATTAAAACCTCCTAGTTTATCTAGGTCCCAAAAATTTTATAAATGTAGCTTCAATAGTTATTGATGTATTCACGTTTAAAACCTGTCATTTTTCATACTAACTGACTCACGATTTCTAGATTGAAAAACTAACCCACTTCCAAATGACCCAGAAACATGATATTTGGCATTAAGATAATATTGAATGAAATGATCAAATGATAAATTAGTATCAAAATATGTAAAAGTTATAGCAAAGTTAAATATGAAAGTGTATATTTGTGTGCTCCACCATGTGTTTCTCAATTATTTTGAACTACTTTTACCGCCTCTGTGGTCTAGTGGTAAGCCTTTAGACACAGAGGTCCAGGATTCGATTCCCAGTGGGAGCAGTTTCTTCTGTTCGGGTTTGTTGGCGCTCCTACGCCTAAACTATAAATTGATTTCACAAAAAGGTTATGTAGACATCAAAAATAGGAAATTTTCTCTAGTTTTAGTTTCTCTCAGCATGTTTTGTCATAAAATTAATCCAAAAGGAAACATTTAAGAAAAACTGCTACTAGGCAGCATTTGTCCAATATTATGGCAGCGCGTCTATGTTTCACAGACTGTTTTTTGTATGTTTCGCAATATCAAAAATACTAAGTTAGGTATGTACCTACCATAATGAGTTCGTCATCAAGTAAATTGGGTAGCATTCGTTTCTTTCTTATTTGTTAAAATAAATGTTCATCAAAATTAAAAAAAAAAACGTAAATTGGGTGCAGTAAACCGATTGATTAGGGGTGTAATTTGGATAATCTTCAAAGTTGTTAGTTGTTGGTAAGTTTTTTCTATTCTATTCTACATATAAATCACATCTTAGCTTTGAACATCAACTCACCGGCCGGGCGGCCACACTATAAGTAATGAAATGCATATTATCAAAATAGGTCTTAATAAAAGTAAAAACAGACATTTCCGTAATTTATTATTTAATTTTGTATGCTACGTTGTGTCGTGTCTGCATCAATCATTGGCTGCTTAACCAGGAGGCGAAGGACGTGACACGAGCGAATCCTGCGGGGAAACCACGCGCGCACCATTGGGTGCCGAACGAGGTGATGCCGATCTGCAATGGTAATTAGCGTTAGCGACATCGGCAAACAACGGGATATAGTTGAGTGGGAAAGACAAAACTTATAACATGAAAGGGCACTGACCAGTTGCCTGTTGTTGCCGGAGCCGACGGCGAGCGGGCCGCCGGAGTCGCCGGGGCAGGTGCTGCTGCCGTGCGCGGTGCTCACGCACAGCGTGGACGCCACGATGGTGTTGCCGAAGGTCTGTCTGCACACGTCGTTGGTGATGACCAACAGGTTGGCTTGGAACTTGCCAGGGTTGGATGAGCCAGAACCTGAAAGAAAATACGTAGGTACTAATTTGAATCTTTGAATCTTTGTTTTAATATTATTTTAAACTAAAGGTATTGCATCTATTTATTCAAACGAAATTGCAATAACAGCGTACTCACCATCACCGTTGCGGCCGTACCCAGCAGCCACAGCCCAGGTGCCCGCGAAGCTGTTCGAGCCGGTGGCCAGGGCGATGCGGTTGATAACGTCTGCAAAGAACGTAGGTTTTAGTGAAAACGTTTAAATTACTTATATGTCACGGTGAAATACTATTACTACAATAGTATTTTATTATGATGAAAGAGATGCTTACTGTTAAACGCGACGGAATTGTGTCTGATGACAGCCACGTCGTTGTTCAGGGTGTTAGCATTGTACTGCGGGTGCACGACCACGTTGGTGCTGACCACGCGCGTGCCGCCGGACATCAGCGCGTTGGAGCCCCACACGACGGTGAACTGGCGCGCCTGCATGGAGTTGGTGCGCCAGCAGTGCGCCGCCGTCACCGAGCGCGTGTTGCTGATCAACGAGCTGCCGCAAATCGACAACTGTCCAGTGGTCAAGGTGATGACGAGCCCTCCCTGTACAATAAAATAAATATTACTTCTGCACAATGATTATGGTTAAGTTTGCGTATGCACCAGTATTTTAAATTACATTTTTGCACCTCCAACAATTAGAGAAGAGTGTTGAATGTTGATTCCACCAATAACATCCCGGAGTCAAAGCGTGTGATTGAATTGTTATAAGAGAAAAGAGGACTTGCCAGGTGAGGCTGCGTGCCGGCGCCCACGGCCTGGCCGCCCCAGATGCGGCCGCCGTCGAAGTCCGTGCCCTCCTCCAGGCGCTGGATCTCCTGCATGCGCGGGATGCCCTCGGTCTCGTGGTAGCGCGTGTTGGGCTGCAGCCGCTCCGCCGCCGCCGCCGCCACCACCAACAGGAACAATACAGCAGACTTCATTGCGACGGCTAATACTGGGACGACACAGTTATTGCTTTACAGTTTCTATTGTTTTTATATGAATGATACATTGCCAATACTGATTATTTTCTTATCTTATCGAAGGGATTAGATAATAATACAATAATCACATAATGCAACACAATAAATTTCATATCCTAAAGGGGCACGGCAGTATGTATGCCAAGTTTCGTATGCAGTTTTGGGTCTGGTATCGGGTGCACCCGCCTATCCGCAACCCAAGAAGACAGAAACTTAGCGGGGCAGGTCTCGTCAACTCGGTGGGCATGTTACACTGGACCCATGAGGAGAAAACCCCTATAAAAACAACTACCGGAGCCATAGCCTGAGATGGAGCTGCTGGCGAAGTTAGGACAATAACTCCGCGAATACCGCGATTAAGAATAATTAACAATTGTTTTTATCCACAACGAGGAAGCTCTTGGCACTCTTGGCCTGTATCTCACCTAATGGTAAGTGACGATCAGGCCGAAGGTGGAAGCGAGCTTCACCACGGAGAATCTTACCTCTAACTTCCGGAACGCAATAATGCTGTTAACATTGTTGTTATGGCGACAGACTTAGGTGAGATGGTGGTAGCTAGCCAGGCGGACTTAGAACAAGCCCTACCACCAACAAATCCGAACAGAAAAATCTGACCCCACTGGGAAGTTGTTATTAAGTGTTTAGTGATTAAGTTGTACTGTTAAAATTGTTCTATAGAGCTTATTAAAAAAATTGGATACTGATAACGAAATCACCCTGTATAGTATGATAATAACTAATTATTGACTATCTACTAATATTATTTTTATGCCATCAATCTCATCGTGATGGTTGACGAACAAAAATATTGACATTATTGACAAATCTTGGCCGATTTTTAATATTGATATAATCATACGTAATTATCAAATAATAATTTATTTATTCATTTAAGGATAGTACACAGCACAATATCAATCTGTGATAACAATGATAATAATAGAGAAGGCTTTAACAAAGCATGATTGATTTTGTTAACTCAGCAAGAAATTATGCTCACTCATATTATAATATCTAATCTTTCTCAACGACTCGTGCATTTAATTGATCATGTGAGACTTTAAACTTTTACATCTGGATGATATTTTTTGGTATTACCTATTATCTATACTTATAATACATCCTGTAGAGAGGTCAATTCTGTACATGAAATATATTTTCAAAATAACTATCAGGGGGTGATTATTACTGATCGATACTAATGCCAAAAATGCAATCAGTAAAATTTTTGTCTGTCTGTCTGTCTGATAAATGGGCTCTCCATCACCAAAAGAGTTTTTCAAATCGAAACAAAGATTCGATTGTTTCCGGAACTATAAGAGCTATACTGTTGAAATAGGCTCCGAAACTGCTGGACCGATTTGAAAAAATATTTTATTATTAGAATATTAACAATAGTTAATTTATAACATATTATGTACTATAAAATGTGGATAGATAGAATATGAGACAGAAACACATTCATGATTGTGACTAGGGTTGCCAGGTCCAAAAACACAAAAGTCGGACTATGTGCTTCATTTCAGGGGGGGGGGGGGGGGTGCAATTAGTGAGCGAGTGAGTACTATCACGTCCTGATGCGTGCGTGCCTTATTCTGTGGCTCGACTTTCGCCTGGCGCGGCAGCCAAATAAAAAGCCTAACAAAAGCCGGACAGGCCGGACATCGGTGATTTTGGCCGGACACGCAATCAAAAAGCCTAACTATGTCCGGCTTTATCCGGACGCCTGGCAACCCTAATTGTGACAGACCGAAGTTAACGCGGGCGAATTCGCGGGCATAAGCTAATGTATTAAATACGTATAATGATATTGTTCGAAATAAAATCATTTATGCGTTTCTGAAAATAAATAACAGATTTATTGCTCAAAACCTAACTTTACAGTTTTCAAAACAGAATTCTATTTTCTATGAAATAAAATGTTAGCTCACCTGAAAATAAATAACAGAATTAACATTCAAAGCTCTTATTCCGTTTCATTAATCGATTTAAAACAATATTAACATTTTATCGGTAATTTATAAAATACATCTCCATGACACATGACATGCTCGTGTGACATGACATTTTACTCTTAAAGAAAAATAAACCAAAGACAACCTACAAAATAGGTTTTCTTTACATCTCCCCCCCTAGGAGAGAACAATTATTTTAAGTAATTGTTCATTCATTATGCATTGGGTATAGTTTTGTAATGTGATAGAAATTTGATTCCGATTTCTGGTGGCCGGTATCTACTTCATAGATTGTATTTGATATCTTCTTCAAAATTTTGTATGGACCAATTCTCAATTCATCCATCTTCTTCCTATTCAATCGATTTCCGTTCTCTACGTAGACTCTATCTCCCTCTTCCAATTTATAGTCTTCTCTACGCTGGTCGAATATCTTCTTATTATAATTGTGAGATTTTATTGTGTTTTCCAGAGCTATCTTCCTATCTCTTTCCAGGTCTTCTTTAGTACACTTCGATTTCAATTCTATAGGCAAAATGTTCACATTATCCCCTTCCAAAAGGTATTTTGGAGCAAATCTTGTGACAGTATGTTCTGTCTCATTGTATTTGTCCACACATTTTTGTGCAATAGTACTCCATGCTATTTTCTCACCTTCATTTATTTTACATCTTATTTTATTGACTAAAGTTTGATTAAGTCGTTCATTGAGTCCATTTGAAAATGGTGTGTCCACAGCCGTGAAAATCAGTTTTATATTATCCTTCTTAAGAAATTCCTTAAATTCTTTGGAATTTATACCAGGGTATTGATCCGTTAATACCATATGTATGTTGTAACTTTGTGTTACCTTCTTCATTAGCTTAATAAAATCACCGGAGCTTTGACTCTTTGATGTAGAAATATAAGCATATCTTGTATAGTGATCTACTAGAAGATGTAGATATTTTTTTGTTGACCGTGATCCTCCAAAGCCTCCAATAGTATCAATAGATACAATTTCAAATGGTCGTGTTGCGGGACCTAAATGAGACATTAAACCGTATTTTGGTTTTCTCCTTGATTTATTCTTAATACATATCTCACATTCATCACAAATTCGTTTTATATTTGTGATGATATTCTTTGCTGTGTAAAATTTAGTTATTTTATTTATCATCTGAGTTTCTGCCAATGTGACAATAAGAGTCATGAACATCCCTTATTAAATTTTTACTTAGTTCCTCCGACAGTATAATTTTTTTCCATTTTCTAGTCTTTTTGTAGTAAATTCCTTTTTCTTTAATAACTTCTCCTTTTCGTAATTCTTGATTTCTGTGTTGGTCATCTTTTATATCTTGTAAATTTATTAAATTCACTATTTTTAAACAATCATCAGTGTTCTCAAAAGGTTCTAGAACTGGGTGTCTGCTCAAGCAGTCTGCTTCCTGATTCAATTTCCCTGGATTATATTTTATTTTGAAATCATATTGGGATAAATAGTACATCAAATGCCCTAGTTCTTCATCAGTACTTGCTTTGATATTCATATTTTCTAGTGGTTTATGATCTGAGTATACTATAAATTCTTTTCCCATAAGCCAGTGCTGCCAGTATTTTAGGGCTTCTTTTATTGCCAGACACTCCAGGTATATTGCCTTCTTCCTTTTTTGGGACTCTGTTAATTTTTTTGAAAAATAAGCTACTGGCTTCATATCCCCGTTTTTATCCTTCTGTTTCAACACCGCTCCTACGCCCTCGATACTAGCATCCGTGTAAATATTTATCGGTAGTTCAGGGTCAAAGATATTTAGAACTGGTTTTGAACATAGCATTTCTTTTATTTTATCAAATGATTTCTGGCATTCTGCCGTCCATATGAATTTTACATCTTTTCGTAGCAAATTGTGTAACGGGTCCAAGATGATTGCACTGCGTGGTATGAATTTATGATGAAAATTTACTTTCCCCAGGAACTGACGTACATTTTTTCTTGTTTTAGGAACTGGAAAGTCCTTAACAGCTGATAAATAATCTTTCAATGGTCTGACCGAATTGTTTTCCACTATGTGACCCAAATATTTTGCGTATGTTTTTGCAAAAGTACATTTAGAAAATTTCAATCTAAAGCCTTCCTTCATTATTGCCTCGAGTAGTCTTGATATATGCTGTATGTGATCTTCAAATGTTTTAGAAAAAATCAAAATGTCATCAATAAAATTTACCGCAAAACCAGAGAGTTCGTGTTTTCTTATGATGTTTCCCAATATTCTTTGAAAAATGGCAGGTGCCGTCTTTAATCCAAATGGGAGACACGTCCATTGATAGTGGCCTTCTTGTGTGACGAATGCAGTTTTGTATTTATCTTGTTTTTTCAAAGGAATTGACCAAAATGCTGAATTTATGTCAAAAGTAGAAAAATATTGACAATTCACAGTTTTAATCATTAAATCCTCTATTAACGGAAAAGGTTGAGATTGGGGAACGACAATTTTATTTAATTCTCTAAAGTCTATACATAATCTCGTTCTTCTTCCATCTTCCTTTTTATATGCTAAAGTTACTGGAGCAGCAAATGGGCTATAAGATTCCTCGATTAAATTGTTCTTTAATAGTTTTGCTATCTGACCTTCAATTTCTGTTCTATCTTCAGCCGTGCATCTGTATGGACGTTTGCAGCAGTATTTATCTACCATTAAGTCAATATGAGCTTCATAATCTCGTACAGTACCGATATCATATTTATCCTTTGCAAAAACTTGCTTGTATTTCTCTATCAACCTATCAATTTCTGATTGTTGGTATAAGTCAAGATGATTTACAAATATCTCAAATCTTTCAGCATCAATGTGTTCATTAAAATTTATTTCACATTTATTTATATAACTGTTTTCTGGTTTTAATACTCCAGTTTGTAAACCAACATTTTCTTTATTTTTGTCACCTAGTACATCAGGAATCTTGACATTTTGTGAATTTAAACAAACATTATGCTGGTAGTCTTTGTTACTTAAGTCCTCTTCAATACAAGTTACATCTCTTTGTTTTCGATTGTTACCCTGTATGATGTTTAATTCCTCATCTTGCATTAGTTTGAAATTTTTGATACAATCCAAACCAATCAGAAAATCGTAGTTAAAATTCTCATTATCTATTACAAAAATATCCATAACTCTCTCAATATTATATATTTTTATTTTAAGTTTCACCATACCTTTTGTTTTTTTCTCACCATTAATAGTCTTCAAGTTTACTATTTGTATATCCTTTTTGTCCTTCCTTGGTTGTATATTTAATAACTTCGCATTAATTAATGACACATTTGAACCCGAGTCATAGATTCCAGAAACATTTAAAGTGTCATTTAATAGTAACTTTACTTTTATTAATGGTGGCACCTCTAGTTTTTTTGATTCTCCTCGTTCAGTTCAACTTCTAATTCAGAGTTATTTACAGTCTTCACAACTGATGTTTGGTTTTTATTCTTAAACCAACAATTTTCCTCAGAGTGATAACGTTTCCCTTTCTTTTCTTTCACACAAATTGAGCATGGTTTTTTCTCTTCAGTTTTTTTTTGTTTTGTGTCAGAATATTGTGTAGTATTTTTTTTGTCGTATTTATTTCTCCCGACAAGATGTTCCAACTGTCCAATATTATTGTAAAGATCCTCCGTACTTACTAAAGTTCCTCTATCAATTTTGTCCGCCACATAACTGGGTAAACCAAATGCTATAAGATCTATAAGTGTTCCAGTATCAATAGTTTTCCTTACTTTCAGTATCAGTTTTTCTTTTTTCAAGGCATAATCAAGCAATGAACCTGCTTGATACTTAAACGCGAAAGCATATCTAATGGGTGACCATCCTTTGTTTGCAAAAGTTTCACAAAAATTTATCTCCCATTGTTCCCATTCTGATTCCACTGTAAATTTCATAATCATGCAGCTATACCAATCTATGCTGGAATTTTCCATAAAATTCTTCAATATCTCAATCTTTTTCCTATCCTCTTTTATTTGAAACCGTTCACATTCTTTATTAAAATTCTTAATCCACTGGTAGGGATTTAAGTTTCTGCCAGTGAACTTTTCAATGGTAAAGTCTCTTGCAATTTTCCCTAAATTCTGAGTTTCAGATTTAGTTTGTTTACTCTCAAGCAATCTTTCCAATAATTCCTCTAATGTTTTATTCGAACCGCTGGGCATAGGTTCAGTGTTATTCCTTTCCTCAGAAATTTCTTCTAAGTAAAAATCATTAAACTGTAAATTCTGTTCCTCATCCAAATATACATCTGAGATATCTTTCGTCAAGGTTATCCAAATTCTCCTTATTTGATGTCTTTTGATCAATGTTTTTTTTACCTTGACATAGTTAGACGTATTGCAGATTACTTGGTGTAGGTTTACAGGTTGGTACTCTTGGGGCATTTCAAAAACCTTTCCTTCAGGTGTACCTATTGAGGTAATGCAAATGGTGTTTGACTTTCCATCTGCCGATGGCTTCACCATAAAGTCAAATCTCAACTTCTCCATTTTTCTTGAAATAATTGCAGCGAATGTTAATTTATAATGATATTGTTCGAAATAAAAGCATTTATGCGTTTCTGAAAATAAATAACAGATTTATTGCTCAAAACCTAACTTTACAGTTTTCAAAACAGAATAACATAACAGAAGAACATAAAATGTTAGCTCACCTGAAAATAAATAACAGAATTAACATTCAAAGCTCTTATTCCGTTTCATTAACCGATTTAAAACAATATTAACATTTTATCGGTAATTTATAAAATACATCTCCATGACACATGACATGCTCGTGTGACATGACATTTTACTCTTAAAGAAAAATAAACCAAAGACAACCTACAAAATAGGTTTTCTTTACATACGTAACATAATATTATATGAGTATTGATTGAATATGTAAATAAAAATAATACATCCAATCATGTTTTCTTTTTTTTTTATTTTAATAATCAACACATGAAAAACCAGAAAATAAAATAGGCAATCACGTTAATAAAAACAATCTGTTTTTATTATTATGGAATAGATTCAAAATCTTGTTAATAGAAAACTAAACATTGATTCGATATCAAATATTACTATAATACGTTTATCTTGCTTTAATCTTTAGCATTTGTTACCTACTTACGAAATTATCTCAATCAATACTGTTAAAATGTCGTGTGTGTGTGACCTGAGTGACATTATTAATTTAAATTATTTATATTGTTTAACTTGTTGGCGCTTTGTAATTTCTGTAAGCCTTTAATTAGCTTATTAAATCTATACTTATAAAAAATCTGTAGAGAGGTCAATTCTGTACATTAAATATATTTTCAAAATAACTATCAGGGGGTGATTAGTGATCGATACTGATGCCAAAAATGCAATCAGTAAATTTTTTGTCTGTCTGTCTGTCTGTCTGTCTGTCTGTATGTTCCTTATAGAAACAAAAACTACTAGACGGGTTTTAACGAAATTTGGTAAAATTATTTTTCATACTCCTGGGCAGGTTATAGTATACTTAGGAATTTCCACGGGAACGGGAATTAGCGGGAAAATCCTTTTGTATGAAAAATCTAAGGCGCTTAAGTTAGACGCTTGAAATTTGGCATGCAGGTACCTTAGTAAACTTAAAGCTTAGTTACAACAGGATATTGCAAAATTCTCACGGGAACGGGAGTTAGCGGGAAAAAACATTTGTATGAAAAAATGTAAACCGCGTAAGATAGATGAAGGGGGTAAATCCACAGAATACATAATAGTAGCAACAGAAATTGCACTCCTTTGTGTAGGATCAGATGCCGGCATTTTAACGGTAATAATAATAATGCAAAATATCCAACTGTTATGACGGGATATTAAAATGTCTTTTTAAAAAACAATTATTTTTTATTAACTGAAATACGTTTACTTTAAACACAGAATTTACTTTGAATATCCGAACTGACTCTATTTTGAATGCCCGAAAGTTAGAGGTCCTTACTGGATGGATGCCCGGTCTGAACTGCGCCTCCGAACTGGAGGTTCAGGCTCGCTGCATCGTGAAAATGCTGACTCTGCAGGTTATGATGGCAATACAGCAGTTTAGCCAACATTTTCAAGGTGTAACAGCCCCCCGTTTAAGATGAAACTTACGCTATTTGCGAAGTTTCAGGATAATATTCTAATTCTTGGAGCAGGTATTTCTGCTAATTCTTGAGCATTTTCCGAATCATTATCATTACTATTAGAGTTATTTCCAACCTTGTAACTAAATTTCGGGCATTTACTAATAAGCTTTTTATAAAATATAAAAATTAAAATTATAAAGATTACAATAGTTACACAATAAGTGAGAATGGGGTAATGCGAATCATATTCAATTAATGGGCTAGATTCATTTAAAATTTTATCAACATCTGTTACTATCTGGTTATTATCGACAGTTAAAAGTTTTTTCAATTTAACATCAGTTAATTTAAGAGGTTTCGTTTTTTCTTGTAACAATTTAAGCTTTTCTACATTGCAACAGTTATCTTTAATTAAATTAAAATCTGAATATTTTATATTTATTGTAAAATTTAAATTAGATTTAGCAATTAATTCTCTATTCTTGCAAAAGGCAATACATCCAGATTGTAAATTAAGGATGCCTGTACCTGATAATTTAGTCTCTGTAACTTGGGAACCACACTCTACGGTAAGTTTAGTAGGTTCACTTTCAACAAATATCCATCGGTTGCCCTTCAATTCTTGCCAGATGTCTATTTGACCATAAATTAACTTTGATTTACATTGTTGCGGCAATTTATTTACTACTTTTAATAACATTTCAGTTTCACAAATAGGTGTATGTTGTACAGACAAAACGTTTAGATCGCCGCATATATAGACTTGGTTATTTGGTTTAGCGCATTCCCCAATATCTCTGCTACATACATATGTTAACTTATCTCTACTTACAGCTACATAATTACAGAAAGGCACAATCATGGCAAATGTATCTGGATTTTCTTTATTATGTGGTACTGGTATCGGTAAAGGTTTATACAGATTATACTCAATTCCATGAACTAATGGTATTTTAATTACAAAAACAATTTTATTTATAGTTTAATAACAATTTAATTTTGAAACATCTATTAAATTATGAACAGTTTCCAAACTTAGACTTATGGGCAACTCTTGGTATTTTGGTAAATTTCTGACACTATTTATTAATTCATCATAAAATTGTTTTGGTGTAAGAATAGATGGATGAAGAGAGTGACTTTTAGTAAACATTATTGCATTAACCAAATCGTCAATTTTGAATGATAAAGTAAGTAAACTTGAGTATAGTTCATTACAGACTATATCCATTTTGGATTCTATTATTAACTTATTAGAAACTACAGATAGGTTCTTAACACTAGCTGACAAATTTTCAATAGCGTCATTCAAACGTGCTTCATTTACGGTAATGGCTGTTATGGTTTCATTGTAATGCAAAAGTGCCGTACTAGTCATTAAGATGTTGTCCTTAAGTAATGATGCAAGTTTTTTATCATTACGTTGAAGGGTTTGAATGGCGTTACCATATTTAATAGCGTCGTCTTCGTCCATTGTACCGATTATTTGTTTAAAAGCGGTTCCAATTCCGGCGAACCAGGCTGATCTTTTATCGCGATTTGAAATCAAATGTGAGATAGAACTATAATCTCGTTTTATGTCACTGAGTCTTGAAACCAGGGGTTGTAATAAACTATTACATTCAATATCTGAAATATAATCATTTTGTTGGCAAAGATACCTAGCAGTTCCCAGGATGGAATTTATATTGTCTATGTGAGGTTTTATATATGTTATGTCTACCGGAACCAAAACGTGAAGGTCATCACTGGTGATTCTAACTGTTCCAATTGGGTCGAAGTAAATTCCTGGATTCTCGTCTATCTGTTGCACTATATCTGAAGCGACAATGGTGAGGCTGATTGAAACCGTTCTGTAATATAATATAAAACTACATGTTATAATTATATAATAGAAGGAGGGAATTAGTTAAGACTAATTCTTATATTAAAATAAAATGCCTTAAGGGCAGTCCTAACTAACTAAGCTTGGGTTTGCAAGCTTCAGTTCGTCGTAGTGATGCTTCACATGTCGACGATTGATAAGTATCGATAAGGTGTTTCCTCCGTGTATTTTTACGACCTTATACGGCCCTTTCCATATCGGGGCTAAGGCTTTGCCTAGCCGGGGGTGATTTTTAAGGTAAACAAAATCACCAATTTTGTACTTCACTGCACGGACATGTTGATCATAATATGTTTTAGATCTTTCTTTGGAGGATGTTATATTTTCTATTGCTTTTTGGCGGGAAACCTTAAGTCGGTGATGAAGTGTTTTAATATATTCAGGGTATGTGAGGTCTTCTCGTAGATCATAATATACTGAATCTGGAATGAAGGGTTTGTGCCCAAAAACTAATTCATATGGTGTAAACTTAGTTGTAGAGTGAACTGCACTATTGTAAGAGAGCATGGCTGTATAAACAAATCTATGCCAATTGGTTTCATTATCATTAACATATGATTTAAGGTACTCTTTGAGGGTACTGTGGCTCCGCTCTAGAGCACCTTGTGTTTGTGGATGGTATGGAGCTGACCAAATTTGTTTTATTTTCAGAAATTCACACGTTTTCTTGAAAAGTTCTGCAGTAAAGTTTGTGCCCTGATCAGTTAATATAGACTTTGGAATTCCAAAAAGTGATATGAAATGAACTAGACATTCGCAGGTTTCTTCAGCTGTTGCGTTGGAAATGGGGTATGCTATAGATAATTTTGTTAAATCGTCCTGTAGAGTGAGTATGTATCGTAACTTGTTAAGTCCAGCTTCAGGCAAGGGACCTACTATATCGAGACTAACCCGTTCAAAAGGACGTGTGGATGTTGTTGTTATTTGCATGGGTGCACGATTAATCTGTCTTAAGGCTTTGTTGGATTGACAGGCTGAGCAGTTTTTTACGTAGTGTCCTATGTCTGATTTCATGTTTTTCCAATAATATCTTTCTCTAATTCTATTGAACATTCTTTCAGTACCAAGGTGTCCGGCAATAGGAATATCATGGTTCTCTTTCATGATCTTTGAGATCTCACTGGGTGTAGGATAAATAATGTTGTTATGGTATATATTTACAGAGACAGAAGTGTTGTTAAAAAGGTATGTTAGCATAATAATATTATAAATTTTGACAAAAGAATGTTTTTCAAACGCATTTTTGAAATCTGATATAGCGAATTGTGAAACATGAGCTTCGGATAGTAGTTCAGTTTTTACATTTTCTAATGTTCGGAATATATCGGGGTAAGTTGCTTCGTCAAAGTAATGTACTTTTGTGAAAATGAAATAATATATTTTATTATTACAAGGGATTTTTTGATATCTAAAAAGTTCTTTTTCAGCTGCAACATAGGAGTTTGGATCATCTACTTTGGATAAGATTTCTTGCACATACGGATTTGAGTCATCTAAATCCAATGAAGTGGGGATAAGTATTATTGAACAGTTACTTTTAGTTAAACTTTCATTATGTTCCAAAATGTTTGTGTCAAAAGATTTATTTTTATCTCCAATTGCTTTAAGAAATTGACTGTAGTTACTGTTTTGTACATTATGTTCATTAATATTTATATTTTCTGTTTCAGGTGCGGTAGCGTGAGAAGGTGACGAGACGGGAGAACCGGTATTGGCTGATGGTGGTGGACGAGCGGCAGGACCTGGTGTTTCGACAGGTAAGGTATCAGGTTGTGGAGAGGGAATTTCTAAGACGTCGAAATCAACGTTGAGATCATCACTATGAGGGCTGATTTCAAGGAGTCCGAAATCATCAAGATTAATGTCGAGCAAAGGATCTTGGGATGGTGCTGGATCATTAAGTGGAGGATTTCGATTACTGGAAGAAGCAGGAGGATCATCGTTGTGAAAATTCTGCGGCTCAGTTGAATGTTGTACAGGATTTACTGGATAGCGGGATAACGCATCAGCGTTACTGTTAGCTCTACCCTTTTTATATTCGATCTCATAATCAAACTCTTCGAGTTTGAGTCGCCATCGGACTAATTTTGATCCAGGATCTTTACAATTGAAGAGCCATTTGAGAGGCTTGTGATCCGTTAAAATTTTGAAACGGTGCCCATATAAGTATGGGCGGAAAACTTTAGTTCCCCACACGATTGCTAAACATTCTTTCTCCGTTACACTGTAATTACATTCCGCTTTGTTCAAGGTTCGGGACGCATATGCTACTGGTTGATCCTATCCAATGGGACCTTGGGACAGGATTGCGGAGATCGCGTGGTTGGATGCATCACAGGTAAGGTTAAATGGCTGACTAAAATCTGGATAGGATAAGATAGGAGCAGTGGTAAGTTTTTGCTTCAGTTCATCGAAAGCAAGTTGTTGAGGATTTTCCCATATAAAAGGTTCGTCTTTCTTTAATAAAGAAGTAAGTGGTTTGGCAATCTTTGAAAATTCTGGAATAAATCTTCTATAATAAGAAACGAGCCCGAGGAAGGATTTGACATCTTTTGGGGATTCAGGGATGGGGAATTCAGTAACTGCTTTAATCTTGTCTGGATTCGGTTTGACACCTTCATTTGTTATTACATGACCAAGATAAGTGACTTCCTTTCTGAGGAACTCACACTTATCTGGTTGTAGTTTTAAATTGAATTTCCGAAGTTTGTGGAATACTGACGCTAAATTATTTACGTGTGAGTTTAAATCTGGTGAATAAATGACAATATCATCAAGGTAAACGAAGCATTGTATGCCATTGAGTCCGGATAGGGCGGTATTCATTAATCGCTGAAAGGTTGAAGGTGCGTTTTTGAGGCCGAAGGGCATTCTGGTGAACTCGTAATGCCCTTGAGGAATATTGAATGCTGTTTTGGGCGCATCGTTTTCATTTAATTTAATTTGATGGAAACCTGAGGCTAGGTCTAAGGTTGAGAAATATTTGCTATTTCCAAGTTGATCTAATATTTCATTAATTTGAGGTAGGGGATATGTATCACCAATGGTAATATCGTTCAATTTTCTATAATCGACAACGACGCGCCATTTGCGTTGTCCGGATGCATCGAGCTTTTTGGGGACCACCCATATAGGGGATGACCATGGAGAATTGGAAGGTTTGATGATTCCATCATTGAGCATCTTATTGATTTGAGTATCAACTTCTGATTTGTGACATTCTGGGAATCTGTACGATTTGACGTGAATAGGATTTTGAGAAGTTGTCGTGATATCATGTTTTATAGCGTCAGTATAGGTAAGTTTTTCGTTAGGAAGATGAAAAATATCTGAATACGTAGAACAGATTTCATGAAGAGCTTCAATTTCTTCTTTATTCATATGAGATGTACGGAGAAGTTGTAGAACTTTTTGAGTCCGTTCGAAACAGTCATAGGAATTAGAGAATTGAGAATTGATTGATTCGACATTGTCTTTGATAGGTTCTTCCAAGGGAGTAAGTTTTAGTTTCAGGTTTGAGTTAACGGTTGTTGGATTTTCGGATGTATTCAAAATTGAAATATTGATTCTGTGATTTTGTTTTACTTTTGTTACACAATTCGCAACAAACAATTGGTCAGAAATATGTTGATCAAGAACAAGTCCTTCTTTTACATCTGGATTTGATACGGAACATTCAATGACGGTTTCTGATCGTGGTGGAATCACATACACGGGGTCATTGAAGTAAAGATTCAAATTGAATTGATTGATCATAAGGGTATTTTTGTTGTAATTAATATTGCATTTTAAATTGCTGAGGAAATCGTTTCCAATGATTCCATCGTAGGGGAGGTGAATATCTTTAACTATATGGAATTTGTAATTAATATAATTACAAGGGATTTTATCAGACAAATAAAGAGTTAAATTTAGATGTCCAAGAGTTGGAGTTGGTTTTTCTACAGGATCAATTCCTTTGATCTGAATAGGTTCTCTGATTATTTTGGGTCGATTTAGAATTGAAGTTCTTTTCAAAAGACTGATGGAAGAACCTGAGTCAACTAGTAGACATAGAGGTATATCAGATACTGATGTTTGGATTAGCACATGTGGTAACGATTTTGTTGTAGGATCAGTTAGGATTTCGTAGACTTCTTTGTTTGTATCCTTACAGGATTTAGGAATTGTGGGTATATACTTTTCTGTTTTGATATTTGAATGGACACTTGTTTGGGGCTGGTTACCCGTGTGGTCCTGGATTTTGGAGGATTGGACACTTGCTTGGGGCTGGTTACCCGTGTGGTCCTGGATTTTGGAGGATTGGACACTTGCTTGGGGCTGGTTACCCGTGTGGTCCTGGATTTTGGAGGATTGGACACTTGCTTGGGGCTGGTTACCCGTGTGGTCCTGGATTTTGTAGGATTGGACACTTGCTTGGGGCTGGTTACCCGTGTGGTCCTGGATTTTGGAGGATTGGACACTTGCTTGGGGCTGGTTACCCGTGTGGTCCTGGATTTTTGTATGATTGATGGTGCCGTTGATAGAATAGGGTCGCGTTAAGGTCGTAAATTTGGGCTGCACGAGACACCTGCGTGAGCCCACTACTCGTTTAAATGATTTGTTGGGATTTGGTCATCGTCTTCGGGCTGTTGAATTGTTGTGTCCTCATAAATATAGGGTTGAATTTCAGGATCAGGATATTCGGAATTTTCAACGCAATGAACGCGTGCTGGTTGAGACGTTCTAGATCTCTGGTTCTGATTAAAGCTTGGACGACTGGAATTTTGCGTCGGATTTTGAGAAAACTTGAAGCGGTTGTTATTGTATTCTCTCCTTCGACAGTTTTCAATTGTGTGACCTTGGTTTTTGCAATATCTGCAGAAATTTGGGTTTTGGTTAGGATTTTGATTGGGATTTTGATTGGGATTTTGAATATTATTTATTGTGGGTCTAAATAAATTATTTCCCGTATTGTTAAATCGGGGACGCGGTGATGGCCCGGCCACAGGAGCAGGATTATGGCGGGTCATCAATTTTTGGATCTTTTCTTCTGAAATGGCTAGGTTTACGGCTTCATTTAATGTTGCGGGTTCTTTCATTCTGATAATATTTGAGATTTTGGGTGTTAATCCCAGAAGGAAGGTATGGAGAGCTAAATCTTCCATTGCAGCGATTTTTCCGACTAATTCTTTTGATTTTTTATTGGATAGTGTGATTTCTGTTAATAATTTTGAAAGGCAAGTTTCAATCCGTAACCCGAATTGATTAACGGGCTCAGAATTTGACTGCCTACATTCCTGTAATTCAGCAAGGAGGTGAGTGTAGTGCTTCTTTTCTCCGAATTGGGTTTTCAGGAATTCACTGAGCTGGTCCCAACTGTCGAAGTCTTTTATAGAGCAAGCTACCTCAGCCTTGCCTTCGAGCTGGCTCAATATATATTTAAATAAAATCGGCTTTTGTGTTGAATGTGCGAGAGAGTTGGCATTATTGCAGTTACTTAGAAATGAATTTAGATTTTCGCGTTTTCCGTCGAATGGTTTAATAAATTTGAACAAAACTGATATGTCTAATTTCTCCTCTGACATTTCGGTTTCTGGTTTTGGCGGCATTTTTAATTTATTGTATTACTGAATTGATGAATATTATTTATGAAATATTTTAACTTGCTGAAAACAATGAACACGACAAAAAATAATATAAGAGCACAATAATTGAATGATTACGTAAAATTCACGAGGAAAATCTGTAATAAAAACCGACACACAAACAAAATAAATTTACGAAGAGACCCTGTATAAAAATATTGTTTAATTTAGCCACCTGGTTTGAAGACACTGCGAGCGGCGAGTACAGCGATAACGAAGGTATGTGAATGCGTGGGCGCCGGACGAGGCGACGCTTGTTTTGACTAACACTTACTTACAGGAACAGATATTAATTAAGTACAAAGTTTAATTTAATATGTTGTTACTCTAATGAATAATGTTAATGCTATGATATAGTTATTTTTCTAAAAATTATTCACTGGATGTTGTTGAATTTATCACTGAATTAGATCTTGAACCGAAGTAAATAAAAAGTTGTTTTAACTCACAGGATGATGCACTTCATTTTACGATGCACTAAACGGGATTCGAAGTGTTGACCTTGGAACTTGAACACTGTAGTTGAACTCGTTGACACTGGACACGTAGACACGACTTGCAGAGCAGGATACAGCGGGATATAGAAGAGCGATGCGCGACCACTGGAGAGCCGGGATAATTTCGGCTTTGGATGAACCGGGATACTTCCGGCCTCTGGATGATGATGAGTCCAAACCGGGATGACGACGATGATGACGACGATGATGATGATGACGGACACTGGGCTATGATAATTCGGGTGATGACGATGTTGGATGCGTGGCACTGCTGATTATTTTTGCACACTTGGAGACGTCCTTGAGATGTACTTTTACATCCCACCGCTGCCACCAATGTTATGACGGGATATTAAAATGTCTTTTTAAAAAACAATTATTTTTTATTAACTGAAATACGTTTACTTTAAACACAGAATTTACTTTGAATATCCGAACTGACTCTATTTTGAATGCCCGAAAGTTAGAGGTCCTTACTGGATGGATGCCCGGTCTGAACTGCGCCTCCGAACTGGAGGTTCAGGCTCGCTGCATCGTGAAAATGCTGACTCTGCAGGTTATGATGGCAATACAGCAGTTTAGCCAACATTTTCAAGGTGTAACACAACGCACATGGTGCATTCGAAATCGCACCTTGCTACTACGCTCACAAGAGCGCTATTTTTTTGTGTTCAGAATTGATCTACCTCACAGCTCAAGCGTCAGGGTTGTATAAGCAAAGTAAAATAAATAAAAACTTAATTTTAAGAAGCATTTATTGTATTTACGATTGGTAAACTTTAATCTAGTGGTGTTTGTATAATCGTACCATCTCTAAAGTACCTATTAATAAACTGCAGTGTTGCGATAATTCGAAATTGGACAAACAGTTTTAAAAGATGTAGTGTCGGAAAATAGACACAGTAAAGTAAAAGTTAATGTTTTTATTAGGTAAAATATTTTTTTTGCTACAGTTTTTTGTCATAAGTATTTCAAAATTATTTAAAAAGTGTAGTTTTTTTAATTATTTAAATCACTACAGTTAATTATTATTTCTAAATATTACGATTTCCATTAAAGAAGAATAACAGTGCTGTTGGAACAATAAACCTTGATTTCAACGATGATCGACCGAGCGTGTATAGAAATACGCGTGTGCTTACAGGCGCGTCACGGCGCGTGGCGGTCCTGACTGATTTGCAACTTGAAGTTGTCGCGCGCTGTAGGTAATTATCTCGGCCGGCATAGGCGAGTGACGGAGGCCTGGTAAAACGGGATCCACGCGTACGAAGTCGCGGGCGGCCGCTAGTAAATAAATAAAATAGTCATTAAAATAAAATAACAAAAAAATAGTTAATAATGTTATGTAATATTTTTAAATAATATTTAACGCAAAGAATCAACAACAAATACTCGTATAACTATTATTTAAAAGTCTTACTTCTTTCTTTTTTTTTTACTACAGGGTGTTAGGTAAATGGGTATATGAGCCGACACTAGCCCATGTTAACATGGTCATACAATGATATTAAAGAACTATAGATATGTTACGTTCATAGAAATTACGATTTGAATCCGTGCCGAGCTATTCCAAATTGCACACATTGACAAATGTAACTGATAAGTGAAACAAAAGATACGAAATAGCACGCAAATGAAAGAGATAGCTATAGTTTTAACGATTCTGCACTAACTAATCTATGTCCGCAGCGCACGCATCCTTATCGCTCTAACGTCAAAACAAGATCGCTTTCTCTTTCTTAACTTGAACATGGCGCATGGCGTCTTGATTGTTTTCATTAATAATTGAAAATATAAATACTAAATAATTTTGCATAATCACATGTGGTAAGAGATCCCTTGTATTTTGTTTACTTTAGAGTCATAATTGGTACACTTTCGAAACACACACGATGGCATTTTTTATTTATTTTGGACGCAGGCCACACGAAGACTAAACACAAGACGTCCCAATTGGGACGTATTTGAGTATTCACAGCGCGAGCGCTTATAACATATCTGCTTTTGTTTTTATATAATATCATTGTGGTCATATAAATGGTATGGTGAAGTCAGAAAATTGATATCTTAATTTTAATTATTTTATTTTTCATACAAATCGGATTTTATAAAACTAATTTTGTATGAAAAAAAATAAAAATAAAATGATGATATCAAATTTCTGACTTCACCATACCATTTATATGCCCATGTTAACATGGGCTAGTGTCGGCTCATATACCCATTTACCTAACACCCTGTATAATAGGGTAAAAAACAATGTTGAATAAAATAAATCTTTAGAAATATGATGCGAGCTCACGAGTCACTTTGCAACCCGCATGGTAAGATCGAGGCCGTATAGTTAATTATCCTTATTTACAAACAAAATGCTTTTAAGGAGCCTTTATATGTCTCATTATTTCGGTACAGTGGCGCCAATCTGGTGAGTGCAGATGCGATTCATGCGATAGTCCATTTTAGTCCTTCAGCTTCAGCGCTCTCCGGCTGGCGTCACCGTCGTAGCCACATCGCCACTAGCAAGTGCTGTGCTAGGCCTCACTCTCCAGTGGCGGCGCCCCGTCCGTCCCTGTGCCTGTCCCATTGCTGACCGCATACTTCATGGTCTCCAAATAGGACTTTTAAATATATTTTTGGTTTGTGCTAAACACCACTGATTTGATTTACCTACCATTTGACCTAGATAACTATTACTGACCTACTAAAAACAAAACTGCCTCAAGAGTAAACCTCGGAAGTTTCTATATGTAACCAACTTGTTATTATTTATTTAAATAAAATGCAGGTGAGCTTACAGATAGATCCAAATTAGATGTATTACCTATTGTAATTTAAAAATTATAACACACTAGATTACCGCCCGCGGCTTTGCCAGCGTGGAATTTTTCGGTTTTTTATATAACCTATGACACTCTGCAATAACGTGGCTTTCTATTGGTGAAATAATTTTTAAAATCGTTTCAGTAGATCCCGAGATTACCCCTTACAATTTAACAAATTATATACAAACACACAAACTTTACCTCTTTATAATATTAATATAGATTTGGGATCGCTTCCTTTTTTTGACGTGATAACTTCGCTACGTGAAGCTATAATATCTGTTACTGTAAAAAGCCCATACTACGGTAGATCTTAAGATTTTTTCAGTAAGATTTGCCAACATTCAATTGTCCGAACTGTTCTACGAACATCGTTCATTTCGAACTGTTACCATCAAACACTCGATTAATCTTCGATTGCACCTCACTCAGGGACACGGTAAATACATAATTATGTTATACAGGGTGTTAGGTAAATGGGTATATGAGCCGACACTAGCCCATGTTAACATGGGCATACAAATGGTATGGTGAAGTCAGAAATATGATATCATCATTTTATTTTTTTTAATTTTCATACAAAATAAATTTTGTAAAATCCGATTTGTTAGAAAAATAAAATAATTAAAATGAAGATATCAATTTTCTGACTTCACCATACCATTTATATAACCATGTTAACATGGGCTAGTGTCGGCTCATATACCCATTTACCTAACACCCTGTATAATGTATGTTATCAATTTCGTAAGGTAGGATTCGGGAACGAACACAAGAAAAATTAAAAGCAGCATTACATGAAAACAAATTTTATTCGTTGACTCTCCGGCAAACTTAATTGGTCCACCTTTTTATTGCTTGTAACTAGAATAGTGCGAGCTGCACGTGCGACGTAGGCCTGCGGGCCGGCGCGGCGCGGGCGCAGGTGGACCAGCCAAGTTGCCGCGGCGGCGAACCGCTCGCGCACCTACTTTTTCACTTACGCTAACTATGTACAAAATTAGTACCCGTTTTACCAACGTACTCGTATATCGAGACTATATACAGAATAGAAAATAGGCGCGGGCAGGCGTGAACCGAGGCCCGCGCTCGCGAACCGAACAGTATCGAAGAAAGTCCCACTCGTCGGTCGGCATCGGCGCCGCCGGGGTCACTGGGGCGCGGCGGGCGCGGGGGAGAGCGCGGGCGCGGGCGCGGGCGCCGAGCCCGAGGGCGGCGAGCCGGCGTCGGCGCTGGAGACGCGCGCGAGGGCCTTGTACAGCGGCGAGTTGACGAACCGCGGGTACGAGTCGCGGTGCATGAGCGTGTAGATCTGCAGCTGCGCCTCGTCGAACGTGTGCGGCGTGGGCTCCACCATGTTGCGGTTGACGACCTCGCGCACGCGCGAGTCCAGTGACACCTGCAACAAACCAATACATTCAGTTCCCATATAATTCTGCAGTTCCTATTAAAACTTAATGAATTACAGAGAAGTCCAACTCTTAAGGCCAAGTCCATTTATATATTCAAATAATCTTAATAGACTATGTAAAAACTTTTAATTGTTAAGCTAAGTAAGTATTTTTAATTATTTCGGTGACCATCTTGAAATATGAAGATTTTCACAATGACTCGCGCTGCCCGCATCAAGTAAATTATTTAAACAAGTTGAGTGCGCTTTGTAAACCTCGTCCACGATCCTAACAAAAAAATAATAAAATAATCCCTGAAGGACCCTCGAGGGTGTCAAGCTGGTCTCTCCGGCGCTATACCCGCGCCTGAAGCTGCCAAGCGCGCCTACCTCTTTGGGCGACAGGATGGAGAGTAGTCCTCGTGATGAAGCGCGCCTTCGCGTCGAGGTGTCAAGCTGGCCTCGCCGGCGCTACAGCCACGCCTGAAGCTGCGAAGCGCGCCTACCTCTTTGGGCGACAGGATGGAGATGTAGTCCTCGTAGATGAAGCGCGCCTTCGCGTCGAGGTGTCAAGCTGGCCTCGCCGGCGCTACAGCCACGCCTGAAGCTGCCAAGCGCGCCTACCTCTTTGGGCGACAGGATGGAGAGTAGTCCTCGTGATGAAGCGCGCCTTCGCGTCGAGGTGTCAAGCTGGCCTCGCAGGCGCTACAGCCACGCCTGAAGCTGCCAAGCGCGCCTACCTCTTTGGGCGACAGGATGGAGAGTAGTCCTCGTGATGAAGCGCGCCTTCGCGTCGAGGTGTCAAGCTGGCCTCGCCGGCGCTACAGCCACGCCTGAAGCTGCGAAGCGCGCCTACCTCTTTGGGCGACAGGATGGAGATGTAGTCCTCGTAGATGAAGCGCGCCTTCTCCTCGACAGCGTCGGGATCGGTCTCGCGCTTGAGTTCCTCGCACGCCAGCCAGAACATTATGTTCTCCTCCGAGTACTCGCCGCGTAGAAAGTCGCGGAATACTTTACGTCCGGCTGCAAGAGACAAAATTAATTAATTACCAACCATACAAAGGTAAAAGGGATTTAGTGAAATCTCTTACTTTTATAATTGTATGAATTTAATGTATGGATAAGTATACTCGCACTGCTTGTGACTTTCTAGTGTACCTAATAAACAAATAAATAGAATGGGCTCGAGTATTACTAGGTTACTTCAATCAAGCCCTTGAAGTCAACAAAAGCAGATTACAGGCAGTATTTAATATAACCACTTTACTTTTAATTCGGCACGTTACCTGCACTCCGCATCAGTCGGTCGAACGACTGTCCCCAACTCTGGATCTCCTCAAGTGTCGGCCTGAAATTAATCGCAACTAAGTTAAGATTATGAAACAATAGATACCGTAGAGTAGCACAGATAAAGTAGTTAGGTACTAGACTAGGTATTTAATCCAGATTCCTGTTCCTGTAATCCAGAGATGTTTTGTGTTGTACGAGTAGGAATACAAGCACAAAAAGTGAATATCGAAGTTGATTCATGCTACTGATTTTAATCAACTATAGTTGACCTATAGGTAACTCAAAGTATTGCATAATCAACAGTAGAATGACAGGTCCTGGGAAGGAATAAGCCTGGTAAGGACGGTATTAAGAGACTATAATCTCTAGAACTGAATGTTTGAAAATAGTTTTTTTATCTACAACGAGGAAGCTCTTGGCCTGTATCTCACCTGATGATAAGTGATGATCAGGCCGAAGGTGAAAGCGAGCTTCACCCGGAATCCTCAACCAACAGTGGAACTGGCTATCTTACCTCTAACTGCCGGAACAAAACAATGATGTTAACATTGTTGTTATGGCAACAGACTTAGGTAAGATGGTGGTAGCTAGCCAGGCAAACTTAGAATAAGCCCTACCACCAAAATGTGCCCCCACTGGGAATCAAACCCGGGACCACTACGTCTGAAGCAGGTGGTCTTACCACTAGACCACAGAGGCGGTTAGATGTGTTGCATGATCAAGCCACGTCACCTGAAATGTCTAGTTGTATAATTCAGATAGCTGAATTATCTATCTCAATCACTTTTAGCATCTTTTAGTTAGGGGAGACTGGGGACACTTGATGCTTACGGGAGACTACTATCTACATTGGATTTACAGATCTTCTGTGAACACTATAAGTATTTTATAATTTTAGAGTGGCAACATTTGTAGTTTATAGTACGGTCTAACTTTCTGAAGTTGTTACTCATGTCTTTCATTGTTGAGCTAATGTCGAGCAGATGGCGAATGATTGTGTGTTTCGTGTTGCAGGAAAATATACAGAGTGTTAGGTAAATGAGTATATGAGCCGACACTAGCCCATGTTAACATGGTCATATAAATGGTATGGTGAAGTCAGAAAATTGATATCTTCATTTTAATTATTTTATTTTTCATACAAATCGGATTTTATAAAATTTATTTTGTATGTAAATTAAAAAAATTAAAATGATGATATCAAATTTCTGACTTCACCATACCATTTATATGCCCATGTTAACATGGGCTAGTGTCGGCTCATATACCCATTTACCTAACACCCTGTATACACAGGTATAAACACTGTAAATCACTGTGATAATTGTCAGTAATTGATGTAGATCGTTTGGGTAGATATTGAGTTAATACCGAGACCAATCGCCAGGGTAGAGTCAGTTCAGTGGATGCGTGAGTAGGGTTGCCAGGTCCGGCTTTAACCGGCGACATGTTTGGCTTTTTATGGACTTGCCCGGCCAATTATTGTCTTGTCCGGCTTTTGTTAGGTTTTTTTATGTGGCTGCCGCGCCAGTACTGTAAGTACTGTAATTGCACCACGTGACATAGCACTTAGCTATTAGGTATGTCCGGTCAAATGAAGCACAGAGTCCGGCTTTTGTAATTTTGGAGCTGGCAAGGCTATGCGAGGAACACAGAAGGCGGCACTTACGGCGCGTCGCCGTCGGCGAGCAGCGGGTCCTGCGGGCCGGGCTCGCGCGGCTTCTTGCCCGGGCCGCCCTCCGAGCCGCGCGCCGCCAGGCTGACAAACACACACACTTTAACACAAACCTTTCAATAATCTACTAATATCTTAATTTCTTAATGAAATTATTAATTTGAACATTATAATTTTTAACTTATTCATTTATTTATTAATTACAATCAAATAATTGTTTTTTCTAAGTTTTTTGTAAATGTATATTGATGACGTAGCGTGGGCAAGCCTCCTACTAGGTGGACCGACGATCTGGTAAATGTCGCGGGAAGAACCTGGATGCGGGCATCGTTATGGAAAGCCTAGGGGGAGGCCATTGTCCAGCAGCGGACGTCATCTGGCTGAAACGAACGATGTATATTGTTAACTCGATTTGTATGTTGTGTGCACTTGTTATTGGAGCTACAACAAGTTATATTTTATAACCTGCTTTATATGCTTTGGTATGTTATGGTTGTATCTCTGTTTTGTGCACCAAATAAAATAAATAAACAAACAAAAACCAAACGCTATAATTCCTCCTCACTCCACAAACCTCAATGCATGAAAGTTATTCGTAATATTTAGAAATTGTTATATTGAAATGCAAAGGTAAAATGTGCATTATATCCGATATCAGTTTCAAATTTTTCATATTTTTATATGTACAGATAATATTGCACTCATCTGTGCACGCTTAACGATTGATACCTACATACTCGTATCATTACTTAATACGAGTACGTGTCATTTCTATTTAAGTAAGCATACTTTCGGTGTACAAAGTTGAACATTTAAAATTTTAAAATTAATCTTTTTACTGAACCATTGGTGAAATTAAAAACCACCCGACGATGTAACATCGGAGGCAGCCCACAAGGCACACGCTGTAGCCCAACGACGGCATGCCGGCAGTTGCTCGTACTCACCACTTAGCCCTGAAACAAGAAATATTTAATTGTACATATTATTATATTCCTGCCTTAAGAATATTATTTTAACAACAATAAATATTAATTAACATGTTTTGTTTTTCTTTAACTCTTTAACCTCACGAATGTTTCTAATAGATTGCCACTAAAAAATTAATGATTGCATCCTGTTTTAAATATCATGTAAATTACCCATGTTGGTACGAAAAAAACAAAATTTCAGTAAAAAATACCTATTTAAATTATCGCACAACTTGCCACAAAGGTACTTTGTCGTTTTGAGCCGTTTAAGTAAAACCGCAGACCGCAGAGATCCGCTCGTGCACCGACCCGCATCTTATATAAATTTTGATCAGCCCGCGCCAGGTGACAGGCTGCACGTGCAACACTCACCAGGAGCACGAGCAGCAGCAGCACCAGCACAGACAGCAGGGCTTGGCGGCGGGCGCGGCAGGCGACAGGCTGCACGTGCGACACTCACCAGGAGCACGAGCAGCAGCAGCACCAGCACAGACAGCAGGGCTTGGCGGCGGGCGCGGCAGGCGACAGGCTGCACGTGCGACACTCACCAGGAGCACGGCAGCAGCAGCACCAGCACAGACAGCAGGGCTTGGCGGCGGGCGCGGCAGGCGACAGGCTGCACGTGCGACACTCACCAGGAGCACGAGCAGCAGCAGCACCAGCACAGACAGCAGGGCTTGGCGGCGGGCGCGGCAGGCGACAGGCTGCACGTGCGACACTCACCAGGAGCACGGCAGCAGCAGCACCAGCACAGACAGCAGGGCTTGGCGGCGGGCGCGGCAGGCGACAGGCTGCACGTGCGACACTCACCAGGAGCACGGCAGCAGCAGCACCAGCACAGACAGCAGGGCTTGGCGGCGGGCGCGGCAGGCGACAGGCTGCACGTGCGACACTCACCAGGAGCACGAGCAGCAGCAGCACCAGCACAGACAGCAGGGCTTGGCGGCGGGCGCGGCAGGCGACAGGCTGCACGTGCGACACTCACCAGGAGCACGAGCAGCAGCAGCACCAGCACAGACAGCAGGGCTTGGCGGCGGGCGCGGGCGCGGGCCGGCAGCCGCGCGCCAGCGCCGACAGGCTGCACATCTGCAACCGACAACCGTTCACTACACACACGGCACAGCACGACGAGAGGTGTTTCTGAATGCTTACTTACATTAACAAGTGAATAATACTCGTAGTACTACTTATTAATACTACACACACTGGCACTGACCTGGCCTGCAAAATGAAGTACCAAACTTAAAAAAAAAACCTGTAATTGAGGGCATATACGCATCATGTACTAAACCATGTTAAAATGTATGAACTGTATGTATGCGACTTTGTTGGTGTACTTAATAAACTCTTTTTCAGGATTTTTTTTTATTTAAAATGTATTGATACATACTTTTGCAAGCCAGTTGTGTTCAGCTACAATCAGTGTGCAAATTATTCATTTTGCCATGAGCTGTATAATCAAAAAAATAGCTGGTTTAGATATCTAAATAATTTATATTACCTATGTAGTGGCTAAAAGTGGCAGTAGATAACCTAGTCTATCACATGAAAGCACCAGAGCATCCCAATTCCTGTTATCCTATACCTTCCTTTTACAATTCTTATAGATAAATAATTATTATTTATTAATAATAAACAAGCTGCTTGTACGCTTACAGAAATTCCAAAACGCCAAAAAGTTGTATACCACAAATACATAATATAACTATGTGCTGATCGCTTTAGGTACCTACTCCATGGGCCAGCCAAAGATATCGGTAAATTCAACCGTTAATTTAGTAATTAATAAAGAACGAAAATTTTCCCACTTTTGTGATACTACTTTTTAAAATTTGTTGGTGTACCTAATAAATAAATAAATAAAATAAAATTTGTAAGTACCTACTCTATATACATAGAAAAATTTTCTAATAGGCAAAGCAATTAAGTATATTTAATTCCTTAAACCTATTAACATGTATGTTATATTGTATATTAATATAAAAAAATAAAAATATAATAAAAAAGCGTCTGATAAATTAACATCACAATGTTTACCTACTTCCGTTAACGTTCACCATTGACTAAATAACTGCGTACAGAATAAAAAGCTTCTGCTGGAAATTAAACTTATGTAGGTAGCTTACAAAAATGTTATATTTAATAGTTTTAAGCAATTAAATTAAATAATTATCACAAAATTTTCTTTCTTTCTTTCAAAATTCAAAGTACAGGTAAAGAAAATCCTTATGAAAAAAGGATACTATAAAGTAAATGATTATTTAAATGACAAGAGTGCGTGGATTTTACCTGCCTAGCTCGCACTTATTGTCGCACTTATCATGTAAGCTATAAATTACTGTATTGGATTGAAAACGAGGCTGACAAAGGTGACTTAGTTTCTCCCGCCACTTCTTCTCAGCACCAGCTCATATTATGTTGTCCCGAAGTGGTGGTAGGGCAAGCTATTATTTGGGACGTGTATAAGTGCACTGGAAAGGGCTTAATGCTATGTACTGAATAAACTATTTCAATAATAATTTTTTTTATTTTGTAAATAGTTTTTATTTATTTTATTTTTATTTTAAGTTTATGTAAATGTATTATAAAATTGTTTATTGAATAAATAATAAAACAACTATTTGAATTTAAAAATCCGATGAATATTTTGGGGTTCTGGTTGATTTTTAACAATCTTGGATTGGCTGTCAGTAACTACTATGTAGAGATGACAATCGTGGTTTTGACAAGTTAACACTACTTTGTGCTTGAAAGCACATTTCATCGCCTCTGTATGAAACCTTTACATATTATCTCATACACCACCCCAAGCATAATATCTCGCTTGCTTTTCTAGAGACTTTACGAGACAATTCTGCTAATATTATAAATGCGAAAGTTTGTATGGATATACCTAACATGTTTGTTACTCTTTCACGCAAAAACTACTGAATGGATTTTGAGGTTTACAGTATCATAATAACATATAGGTAGGCTATAATTTAAATGATCTGTGGCAAATCTAATTTCACGCGGGTGAAGCCGTGGGCAAAAGCTAGTACAAAAATATTGTTTTTCTTTTTGTTTCTTAAGCAGGAGAGACAATTGCAACGAGACCGATATATGCTATGATATTTTTCCATATCCTTAAATTAATCATAATTATCATAATATTTTATTGCTGTAGATTATATCAAGTAATTTAGTTTTAAAATATTTTAATACCATCCATATAATGTATGTGTCTATTATAATAAACGTTGTTCTACATTCAATGGCACTGCGACACAACGAATATTATTACGCTTTGCTGAGAATAAAATCCTCAAAAAACATGAGTAAAGCATATCGAGTACCTACCTTCGTTAAATAAGCATAATTTCAACATAAACATTATATTAATATGGGCAAAAATAAAAACACGTTGAAAAATAAATTAATATTTGAGAAAAATAAAAGAAAGCCTAGAAAATACGAGTTGTCATACTAAATATTTTTAAATAAAGCCCGATTTTAGTCAAGCACAGCCCCACTTTGAACTTGCTGTGTTAACGCTTGTACTATTGATTATAGGGGTAAGTAGTTTCCGATTAACAAGTGTACAAATATCTTTTGTATTTAATTTTTTTACATTTTTTGTTAAAGACTTACCTATATTATTATTATCTACCAATGCGAAGCCGAGATGGGCCGCTTGTTATTCGTGAAGCTTGGCAAATTAGTTAATTTGCAATGTTCTAGCATATCAAGCTTATTCAATTAGAACACTTGGTTGGTTCATAACAACTGTTAACGTACGACGTAAGAATCCTTAGCCCTTCATGAAACTTTATCCAACAGTTCTATGGAGGTATAGTAATTTCATTCACTGAGGACAAAGGTCAGTCTACGAACTTTACAATGACGAAGCAATTCATTCATGTATGTTTGGTATGCAAACTGGTAGGTACCCACGGCACGTCAAGATGATGGCAAAATAAATTGACCCTAAACATGTTATGGCATGGCACAAACCTCACCTATGATTACGCCGTTGTTTATAAAACATTCACAGACAATTTTGAAGCACGTCTAGTCCACTAATCATCACTGACAAAGCCAAAAGATAAGGAATAACACACATTTTTGTAACTCTATCGTTATTAATCCACTAAATAAAAAGATTGCAGAGTTTTTTAAAAGAAAGTAGTGAGACAATGCCAGTAGTGATATGTTAAGCAGGTGACAGGGTCGTAGCAGCTCTACGGCGGGTGAAACTGCCGAGAAAAGTATCGATTGAAGCGGGAGTTGCTGCTCCCGTGCAGCGGGCGACGCGCCGGTGAAGCGGCCGGAGCCCCGCCCACACTTCCGACTGGATTCGTGAATTGCCGCGATTTTGCACTAAACACTGAACACGACTGTTCCACAGTTCACGGTAAAACCATTTCATATTTTTTACAAATATGAAATTCCAAACGAAGATTATTGTAAACAACCTGCGGGTCCAGAGTAATAACTGACAGAACATTGTATGTACTTTTCTTTTTTTTAATGAATTATTACCTACTAGAATCGACCTCTAGTCCTGAAACCATTTTGTTAACACATTTCAGATAACTATAGGGATGTATTGTTATTGGGATTTTGAGATAAATCAAGTTTAACCATTATTTTCAAAATTATGCAAAATGTAGAACATCTATGAGTAAAATCTCTATTTTTGTGTTTCTTTATAGGTACGAGTATATTTTGTTAGTAATGTTTTATACAGTGTAAATAATAAGTAAAACACTAATGTGAGTTGTAGTACAATCGCGTGCTGTTTAATATAATATTAGTTCTATAGGTTAGTGCACAGGCAGCTGAGTAAATACAACATGCTATAACAGTAGGTACCTACGAGTATTGCCAATACTACGATCTAAATATTCACACTTTAAAGTACTGCGTGCCAATATCGAAGATCAGGGCATACAACGCATTTTTGAGAAAATTCATAAAAATGGGAAAACCAGCAAAATATAGTAGAAACGAATTGAGGACATAGCGCAAACGAGCGAATGCACGACCAATGCAGCAAGCTTTCTCGAGCTTAAAGCGCATCGTGGAACCGCCGCCCGCGCCCGCGACCTAACGCCGATGTGATTAAGTAATTGTCGGAAATTTAATGAGAGGCTAGCACTGAATGTCTTTGATGAAGATCATTGGGGACAACCTACAATGTTATGTTCAGTAGTGGACGTCTTAGGGTTATATTCAGTTATTAATGTAATGTCAGAATTACAGCATCTGCATTACTAACAAAGACGGTTTACAAAAAATATTTACGGGTAACTTTCGGGACAACCTTAAAGGAAAATAATTATGCGACAAATCTTTCATTAACTCGGAAGTAAGTAAAAAAACTAACGGATGTATATCTCGGATGTTAAAAAGTTCTACATTGCTAGCTATACCCAGCACTGAGTACCAGTTTGTTTACTTTTCAGTATCACTCTATTATATTATTTTGTACTATATTTATACAGATAAATCTATCATTATTTTATTTTATTTTTATTTTATTTTTGTTTATGCAGTATTTTGTAGAGAAAAATGAGATATTATTATTACAGCATTTTACAATGACATTTGTGTTTTTTATCAACACTGACCTTTCATAACTACAAGATATCTCCCGCTTAGAACAAAACAACATGATATCTGCTGCTAGCTGATAGCTACGGAAGTGCTGATACGAGATGTGACGCTAAAATAAATATAATTTGGAGGGTAGTAGGTGAGGGTCGTCCAGATCGGGCGCGGGGGCTGCGCGGCGCGGGGGAGCGGGCGCGGGCCACGTATTTATAGTCAAGCGCTCCCATTGAGGCGGCGGCGGCGGGCGCGTGTTTACTGCGCCGCTATATCCGTGCGCCGCGTGTAAACAACGCGCGCGCGCCGCCGCTGCCCTCGTTGCAGGCGCACCGCGCGCGCGCGACCAGCGCCGGCCGACCTCAACCGGACAAACAGAAACCTTCGCCGGAGACGGCTCCCGGCCTCGCGCAGCCATGGATGCGCGGGCGACCACTGGGCGCGGACGAGGGCTCCGAGGGTCCGGCCCGGCGCGGCATCGGGACCTCGAAAGCGGCCGACGATCGATCACGGACGCGCGAATCGGGCCCCTCCAGCGAACCGCACACGGTCAATATCCAGGATGCACGCTGCGGGCGGACACATGCGCGGCATCGATCGAGGCGTCAGCGGCGACGACGGCCGCGGAGCTCACCTGCCGGCGGGCGGCGGGCTAGGTGCGGCGGGCGCCTCGCCGGCCACGCCGGCGCTAGCGGCGCGGGCGCGGGCGCGGCATGCGGCGAGCGCGCGGCCGGCGGCTGGGGCGGCGGCGGCGGCGGCGGCGGCGAGGGCTGCACGGGGACGGGCCGCGGTCGGGGCGCGACTGAGCATCGACCGCGCCGCGCGCCGCCGCCGCCCCGCCGCCCGCCGCCCCGCCCGCCCGCTGCGCGCGCCGCCCGCCCTGGCCGATTACGCATCGGCGCCGGCCCGAGCGCCGAGCGCCGGCGGGCCGACTCGATCGCTCGCACGAAGAGAACTTTCCTAGACGTTGCGAGGCGATTTGATGGCGACGATAAAATGATTGATGAAGCTCCGGCGCGATGTAGGTCGCGCGGCCACGCATGTACACCACGCCCGATGTAACCTAATTAACGCGAAAGCGCCGAGTACACGCGTTGCGATGACATCATTGTAATCGTTACTCCGTTACCATAAACACAAATAAATACGTATTATAAGTATTTATGCGGCTGATACTTACATTACATTTAGATCACATTACTCGTATGTTAGAGTAGAAATATATCTTACGACAACAAGTATTGTAACAACCCAAATTCGTAATAAATCTTGAATATTTTGTTTTATTTATCTCATTACCAATAATCCAACAGTAAAGGTTAAGATACCTCTAGAATAGACAAAACTCTATCTAATTGCTCTTAGTTTGGCCCAATTTCCGAGCGAATGGCTTCTGGCTTGCTCTTCTGTGTCTGATTAATTTATAGGTTTTTGTTTATTTCTTCTCAACAACGTACTATAGTGATGGATGGTTACCTATCCATTAACTTTAAATTAATATTACAGGTACAACAATACCAAACACGCCCATGTATGATGTATATGTAATATTCTATTTAAGGGCTATTCCCACGGCTGCAACTCCTGGATATATTCAATGAGTGAAATATAAATTATCAACTATGTATTAAAAAGACAAAGCTTACCCATTATAACTACATAATTAATTATGAATGCTTTATCCATGTTTGTGACGCATGTAAACGAACGCATTATACAGCCTGTATAAGCAATATCGAATAAAAACTCTGCATATTACTTGCAATGCAGTAATACATGTTATATTCCTGTTACAATATAAAAAAGTTATTAAGTTTTAAGTCTATAACACTATACTAGTATTATTATGTAAACTAGTAACACTTAATAAGCTATTTAATATAAAGAATTTGAATTTAAAAAGCTACGACTGCAATAAATTATGAGAATGGTGGAACGGTTCGTAGCTAGCGTAGCTCCGTAGGCAGCCGTAGCTGGCCGTAGCCCCGTAGCGCTCGTAGCGGCTACGAGACCTTCACCGGTTCATTAAAGAAATACTAAATTATTTCAATGTAGAAACTTCACGTAAATCAAAAATTAAAACTTCGTCGCGTTTCTAGGAACTCTTAATTAATTCTAACTTTAAACATACAAATTACTTAAGTATCTAATTATGACGAAATGACTTCGGTGTAAAAAACAATATTAGGTAAAAATAAGTTTAGACTCTGATCCATAAAGCGCTAATGGAAATTTGTAGTTTGTTGAATTTTTGGCGATTGGTTGACAAGTTTTATCTATTTATGCTTATTATGCATAGCATTTTACCCTCGAGAAAGCTCTAATCCGATTTTACCCGTGATATCCCAGAGCAGAGTACTGTTACTGCATTTCAGAGTTAAAATTAACCAATTTTGACTACATCTTGGACCGTATCTTTGATAGCTGTCTTGTGGTATTCAGTTACACATTAGTGATTTCTCTTCAAACTCGATTCAAAAAACTATTATTTTCTATATCACATTTTAATTAAATGACATAATTCTTGATTACTTTGTCAATTACCGTCGATGCAACTGTTTGTTTTTTCATAGTGGTATGGTAGATTATACCAAATATTCTGTAACGTATTGAATCCTGTAAGCGTTCGAACGCAACGGGGAAGGTGGAAGGCTCATCCGCGTAGCACGTACTTAGATAGTCGGTCAATACTCGGCGTGAATGGGTGCGGGCGGGCGGCGGGCGGCGGGCGGGGGCGGTGGGCGGAGGGGGCGGGCGGCGGCGGGTGGCGTCAGTCGCGGCCGGCGCGCCGCCCGGTGCTGACTCGCCTCTCGCGCCCTGCCGAGCGCCGGCGCCGCATCGACCGCCCGCCCCCACCCGCTGCGCCTCTCCACGATCGATAGCGCCCTGCGGCTCTCGTGCGGACCACGCTTCGACGGACGCATACCTAGGTGAGCGACTCCGGCCGCGAGGCTGTCTCCGGTGCGCTGCGGCGCCGGCGGGAGCAGGCTGCAGCGGCAGGAGCTGGTGGCGCGCGCTCGCCCATTGATGGCGGAGGCCGGGGGGCCCGCACCGCCCGCAGCCTCCCGCGCCCGCGACGCGCCTGTCTATCTGCGTAGGTATAATGACATGCGTGAATGTAAATAAATCACACTCCCGCAGCCGCAGCGCAAACTATTTCCGTGATTTATCGATCTATGAGTAATCGCGTTGCTTTGTAGTCCGCGTGTCTGCAGCGGTGGCCCGCGGCAGGCGCTGACGCAGCGCGAGTGCGATATGCGCGAGGCTTTGACGCGGAGGGAGGTAAAAGGACTTGACGCAGGGTGTAAGCGGTGAAAGTTATTATTTTAGATCCTTTGATGAACTGTTTTTATTTGTTATAAAAACATGTGGAATACTTAAAACCCCTTTTACCATTTCTCTCGCATAATAATCTTTCAAGTATCATCACCGGTTCACTCCAGTCAATACTGCTACAAGGTTAAGGATAAAGCAGGGTTTAGTTAATCTATCATTACTTTATCAAGAGGGAATCCCCGCATTTCCTATACACAAAGATCGCGGCCGTAGCGGCCACGGTAGCGGCCATGTAGCCGCGGCAGGCCCTTGTCGGTGACTGTACGTACGTACACTGTACACATGCCGCATGATGAATCCGTAGCATTCGTAGCATCGCGCCTAGCTGTACTTACTAACTTCGTTTTACTACGTGCGTCCTCCCTCATAACCATTTTTACGTACGCTTTACATCAATTTACATTTTGTAACATAATTATTTCAAGTTGATTGGAGTAAACATTTATTTAACTCATTTTTTTTGTTTTTATTTCTTTGCAACAGCCTTGCCAAACTAGTCCATGTTTTTTTGTTTTCACATAGCATTAGCATTCGTTTTCACAACAAAAAAGAAGTACCTAATTAGGTACTTATGTAGGTGTAGGCATACTTGTAATCAGTTTGTTAAATATGGCACTTGTAAGGTCACTGGTTTTAATTAACCGAATTCAAAAAAAGAAGGAGATGCTCTATTCTGTTGATATGTTTTTTAGAGACAAAATGACCATGAAAACTCATAATCTTCTATTCTAGTCACCTTTTGGCTCCATTACCAGTTCGACTTTAAGACAAAGCTCCAAAACTACAATTCAATCGAACTCTAGTGTTAGGTTGATTATTATTCCTTAGATTAGATTACTTGACAAACAAACAGCACGACTGGTGAATAAAACGGAAAGCCCACAAAAAGTTTTCCGAACTTTGGTGTCAGTCAGACCCCAGCTCATAATAAAATGTGCAAATGTGAGTCGCGGGCCGCGGGGCCGCCCGGGCGGGCGAGGGGGCTGCAGGGCGGGTGCATCCCATACTGCTGCCTCCAGAGCGCCCGGAGTACTAGCCGCCACGTATCAGCTGTGTGGCCCAAACACACACTAGCCAGGGAGGGTGCCGCGCTTAAATACTATGTCATTGACTTTATCTCATTAATGTTTAAGTATTATATCAATTAATAAATACGGTGTAGGCGCACTATGTCAGAAACTCAAATTGACAAATCCCTACGACACAAGGGTTGATTAAAGTAGTCAAATCGAAGTCAAAATGTTTCGTTTAGAATTGAACTAATTACATTACATTAGGCCTTAGGCGCTGAACGCAGGCCGCTACCAACCGGGCAACATGGAAAGCATTTGAGGAGGCCTATGTTCAGCAGTGGACGTCCTATGGCTGAGATGATGATGATAATGAATTACATTAGTAGGTAGGTACTGCAGTAGTCCGTGAAGTAGTAAATTACTCTTTAGTGAAACTGCAGCGTTTCAAATTAATAAATTGATGATATTAAGTTGTATTACCCAACTATTAGATTTAGTACATATTAATGTGTTCATCCAAACCATAGTAAATTGCAGTGATGTTAAATTACTTACTTACCTACTCGATTCTGAGACAATTTATTGATTTCCTTTATCAGTAGGTACTTACAATACATTACATGCTGGATAAAATATTATTGCCTTCGAACCTTAATTATAAATACATGGATAACATGGATATCATAAATAGTCAGATGCTGACATTGTTCCCAGGTGAGCTAGTCGGATGATGGAGGGCGGGCCCGGCGCGGGCGTGGCGTCGCTCACCATGGACTGCGAGGACATGTTCAAGGAGATCACCAAGAAGCTGTACGGCGAGGAGGCCGTGGGCGTGGGCGTGGGCGTGGGCGTGGTGGGCGTGGAGTTCCCGGCGGCCGAGCGCGACCTGGACGAGGACCTGCGGCCCGAGGAGTCGCTCACGGCCTGGGGGCTCGCCGCGCTCATGCAGAACGGCTTCCCGCCGCCGGGGATACTGCAGGTCCGGTTGCTTTGCTCAACATTCATGTATTGTGAGATTGGTTCAAGCACGAGCTCGATGGAGGAGATTACAGACTCAATTTTAAATCATTATTAAAAATATAAAATATCCAAATTAGTAGGTTCAAATACCTACCTACAATAGTGCTATTATGATAACCCCAGAAATGCTAAACCCTCATTCTTTATACAGTGTGTTTGGTTACCGATGTCCGACCGGTTAAGGGTGCGTTCTACTCACGAAACTGAACAACTTTTCCCAATAAATATTTGTCGAAATACGAAAAAAAAATTTGGTCTTCCATAAGAAATGAAATATTAGCTGATATATTTTGTATGGGATACCGAATTTTTTTTTGTAGATCGACAAATGTTTATTGGGAAAAGTTGTTCACTTTCATGAGTAGAACGCAACCTTAACAGGTCGGACATCTGCAACCAAACACACTGTAGAGTGGTTCAGGTTGGTGTTGTATAAACTGGTGGTATGTGCATCGTGCAGGCGAACTTCACGCCGCGCATCGACCCGAGCGCCGAGGACCGCTGGTCGGCGGCCGAGGAGCCGCTGGCCTGGGCGCACTCGCGCATCGCGTCCTACAACCCCGCGCAGCGCCTGTTCAAGTGCGCCGACTGCGAGTGCGTCGGCTTCATGGCGCGCATCGCCGAGCACTGGCTGGGGACGCACTCACAGGTTTTTATACTCAAATATATGAAATATACTGGGGTTGACCTCTGTTTCACGTGGGACGTCCACCCACAAGGTGTACCGACGACATCATAAAGGTAGCAGGAACGCGCTGGACGCAGGCCGCTACCAACCGGGTAACATGGAAAGCATTGGGGGAGGCCTATGTTCAGCAGTGGACGTCCTATGGCTGAGATGATGATGATGATGATGACCTCTATTTTCCTTAACACTCACTTAACCATCTACAACAAGTACATATGACAAAGATTATTCAAACAATGAAAGACGAAAGGTCTTCACAAAACAATTTCGGGCGATTAAGTTTGGCGGGTCACACCCCGAAAGAAAAATAAGGGATCTATCTACTTATTATACTTACCATTAAAATTGCATTGCTTTTAATTTTTTTCTTTGTTCAAGCTACTTAATTCTTGAAATTTTCTGCTGTTTGTGACGCACGTGTGTTATCATAATTATCTCTTATCAAAGATATTTGTACAGACATCATCCTTCAACATAAGTAATTATAAGACGGATAAGATAATAAACCTTCATTAATGTTTATAATACCAACCTAAACTTCATTAATCACCAATTTATTAATCGTACTACGTGCGTATTTAACACGCTATTATTGTATGATAAAGTACTTAAAGGTATTAGGAAAAATACAATATTTTATTTCAGAATAAGTAAGATGCCTCATTCATGTAAACAAGTATAACTGAATCATAGTTTAGTTAATAAACAAATTAAAATTTGCGTGTGCAGGCGCGCGCGTTCCAGTGCCCGGTGACGGGCTGCGGCTTCGCGTCGGGCTGGGCGCGCGGCGTGCGCACGCACCTGGCGCGCGACCACCACTCCGACCCCGCCGCCGCCGACCACCTGCTGCGCGACAACGCCGCGCTCGACGACCTCACGCGCTACCTCAACCGCCTCAAGGCCAAGGTCCCCGCGCTCCCCACCACCGCTCCTGCCGGCTGCAGCAGCCGAGTTGATGTTGATATTAAACGAGGACTCGTTCACAGGTGGAACAAGCGCGAAACGAAAGGCGGAACAGCGTCGGCACCGAGACCGCCCAGGTGCAGGCGGAGGCGGGCGCGGGCGCGGGCGAGGCCGGCAAGCGCTACGCGTGCGGCGCCTGCCCCTACGCCACCGACCGCCGCGACCTCTTCACGCGCCACGAGAACATCCACCGCGACGAGAAGCCCTTCCACTGCTACCTCTGCCAGAAGCAGTTCAACCGCGCCGACCACGTGAAGAAACACTTCCTGCGCATGCACAGAGACCAGCCGTACGACTTGAACAGGATCAGGCGGGCGCAGCCGAAGCCGCAGCCGGCGGCGGCCCCGGCGCCGGCGCCGACGCAGGCGCTGCATTACTACACGAAGCCGCCGGCGGAGCCGCCTCCCCCGCCGCCGCTGGAGTTCCGGCCGGCGCCGCCCGCGCCCGCCGCGCCGCCGGGCCCGCCGCCCGCCGCGCCGCCGCCCGTCAAGCTGGAGCGCGCGCCGCTCGCCAAGGCCGAGCCCGCGCTCGGGCCGCACCCCGGCCACCCGTCGCACCCCGCGCACCCGGCGCACCCCGTGCTGCACAAGCAGGCGCCGCCCGCGCAGCCGCCGCAGCCGCCGCCCGCGCCCGCCGCCGTCGCCACGTCCTCCTCACCCGTCCGAAGAAAGGTAACGAGATAAACTACACAAGTGAATAACTTTAGCTAAAAAGTCAGTAAAACAAAAAATAATAGAGTATGAACCCATATTTCGGACTTCTTCTGGTCTAAAGCACAGACGGTGGACCGCGTGCCACTATAAATTACTCAGTTCCACTGACAAAAAAGCGGCTGTTGTCCACAGGGCGAGCGGCGCTACGCGTGCTGCTACTGCTCGTGGTCGGGCGTGGACAACTGGTGCCTGAAGCGGCACCTCAACACGCACCTGAAGCCGTTCGCGTGCGCGCTGTGCGAGTACAAGGCGGCGCGCGCCGAGCGCCTGGCCACGCACGTGCACAAGGTGCACAACAAGAAGTCCTGCGGCAAGTGCAACTTCCTCGCGGACGACCAGCACCAGCTCGCTCACCACTTGCGGGAGACGCAGTAAGACATTCTATGCCTGATTACTATCTAAAGCCCGTTTTCAGCTTTTACAATTTAGTAAGTTCCATGGCCGCAGATATAAATACGGGTTCTTACTGGCTAACCGCTATTATTATTTTGGGGCTACTTTACAATAATTCATTCAAAATTAAAACATCTAACTACCTATCTGGGTAGGTACTTATGCTTAGTTGTGGTCTTTTATGTAAAAACCTTCTGTCCTAGCAACTGCCACACAACTGCTAAGCTGCTAGCTCCAAAGTAACTTTCAATGTTTACAGTCACATCGAGCATCGGAACCTTAAAGTGCCCACCGGCGTGGGCCGCGTGGCCAGCGGGAGCTTCAGCGTCGCAACGGCCACGGTGTCCACCGCCACCGACGCCGTCACGACGGTCGTGACCAACGGCGTCGTCGCCAACGGGGTGGTGACCAACGGAGTCGTGAGCAACGGTGTCGTGAGCAACGGCGTCGTGAGCAACGGCGTCGTGAGCAACGGTGTCGTGACCAACGGCGTCGTGAGCAACGGCGTCGTGAGCAACGGTACCGGCGCGTCGGCGGTGGTGGCGGGTGTGGGGGTGGGCGGCGGCGCGGCGGACGGCGGCGCGGGCGCGGCGCGGCGGCGGGAGGCGCGCGCGGCGGGCGCGGCGCGGCTGTTCGGCTACCTGGAGGCGTCGGACGGCTCGGGCGACGAGTACGAGGGCGCGCTGGGCGGCGAGTTCGCGGGCGCGGCGGGCCCGCAGCACGGCGCGGCGCCGCACTACGCACGCGACAAGGAGAACGCCGCGCCGCTGCACCACGCCGTGCACCACGAGCACTGCCTGCGCTACTAGCGGCCCGCGCCCGCCCGGCCCGCGCCGCCCAGCTGACGCCAGGCGGCCGGCCGCCCGCCGCGAGGCGTGCTCGCAGGCCACGCGCCGGGTGGTGACCGTAGCATTGCGCCGGTTTCGAATGTGGCTCATTTTAAGCCGGACGAAGGAACGCTTTTCGATTCTCTTTGTGAATTTCTCTAAGACCCACTTTGTTGTTGCCCGGGCCGCCGCAGCGCGGCGCGTGCGTCCTCTTCGCCGTTCGAAGTGTAGTGTTTTCACTCATTTTATACTAAGGACTCGCTCTCACGCTGAATTGAAATATTATGTAGTTAAGAATAAGCGTATTGTGAACGATTCTTGTTTATTGACGAAGACATTCCACTCGTACCTGTGAAATAGTGTAGGGTTTCGTTCGACGGGTTCCGTCAACTCACTGAGTAGAATAGCCAGTTTTATTTACGAAAAAATTAAGATAACTTTATACATGGTAGTTGTTCGACAACTTCTGTACAAACTGTTAAATTATGAGTTATACTAAATAAAGTATTTACTATTACAAAATTATGTTTTATTATTATTATGACGACAACATGGTGATGTGACTGAGTTTCTACTCTGCACTGGCCTTTCTTATTGTCCCGAAATTGGTACTAGCAGTGGTCCGTGGCAGTATTTCTTCTGGATTAAGTGTAGGTAAATATAGATAAATCTGTTAGCATGTTATCCTTGTCTTGTCAGGTACGTAATTATTTACTATGGATAATTACAATAGCTTCGAAATTGAAAAAAGATAAAGCTAGTTATTTGTGTAATGATAAGTGGTAATACCTTGGTTGTAATTATAATTGATGAAATTTAATAGAAACAGAGTAGGTATTTATTAGATACTAGCTTTCCGCCCGCGGCTTCGCCCGCGTGGAATTTTGTCTGTCACAGAAAAACTTTATCGCGCGCGTCCCTGTTTCAAAAACCGGGATAAAAACTATCCTATGTTCTTTCCCGGGACTCAAACTATCTCTATGCCAAATTTCATCAAAATCGGTTGCGAGGTTTAAGCGGGAAAGCGTAACAGACAGACAGACAGACAGACAGAGTTACTTTCGCATTTATAATATTAGTTGGGATTAACAGATAGCATATCACGAGCGGACGTGATTACGTGAGTGAGGCTAATTCTACACTAATAAAATAAATATAAGTAAGTTAACAAAAAATAGGATGGTTTCACTTCACACAACACTAAACAATGGACAGATTGCATCAGAAAAAAATAATATTATTATGGTCTCCTGTGGTAACTACTCCATATGACCTAAACAAGCTGTATTTTTGTCGCCTGCACTTTGTATGTTGTATTCGTTTGTATTCGCTACGGAAAGGATCGGACAAGAACACTACTGTTACGAGGGTTGTAATAAAACGCTCCACTACATCGGTAATACTGGTTTATTGAGTTGGAGATTACAGAAGGTACAGACATCCGACAGATACAATACAAGTAGCAATATCACAGCGGCGGCCGGCGCGCCCACCCACCGACCACGCCACGCAGGTATGACGGCTCCGTGTGTAGCGCGGGTTCGGGAAGCAAACAGTCGAATGATACTACACACTTGTAAGAGATGTCCGCGCCCTATGCAGCCATTTCACTAACCAACTCAGATATGTTGTCAAGTTAATATAAAATCACGAGAGAGCAAGTTAAAAATGATCCAAATTAATCTCATGGGGTCCAATAATAAAATGATGCTGCTAATCTTATTTCTCTTCGATTGCAATTTTTCGTCAAGTCACAGAAATATTCAGTAACGTAAAATAAATAGCATAATATTCTGTTTCTAAACGCGCTTCTCTCATGTTACAGTCAGTTGGCACGCATGGGTCGCATGTATAAATATTATTGAGTGTTTAACTGTGTACAAAGCTTATGTAAAAACTGGTAAAATGGGCAACGCGTTAACTGCGGCATGCCGAAAAGTTATATCACATATTGAACGTATTTACACGTCCAGAAGGTGATGCTTAGGCTGAGGTCGGTCGGTGGCTGATGAAGGCCGCCGGCGCCAAAAGTGCGTACAAAAATATTCACATCTCCCGCAACGGGCACCCGTACAAAAATATACCGTACGGGAACATACGGACGATACACACTTACAAAACTAAATCTTCCTTTACAACATCTACGATTACGGCAGGAGCCAACACTCTTCGATTCACCGTCAGACCTCTCTTTCTACGGTATGCATGTGCAGTGCGACCGGTTGTCTATGACTTAAACTGACGTCTATTGAGAAAGTTAACATCAAAAAATGAATGGAAACAGTGACTACAGCGCCCTTTCGGCGAACTGTCAAAGAAACCCATAGAGAACTCGTTCATACTGCACATTAACAAAATATACCACTCTCTTTGAGTCACCATTCGAAATGTATAGTAAAAATCTACGTACGATATTTGTGATGAATCCAAACTTTTCCCATTCAACTTATGACACTGCCAACCGTATTCACAAACAACATTCGTTTCTACGGTATTCGTTACCAAGTCTTGTGGTTTGTGGAAGTAATCACTGTCAGAAATGTCTACAACACACGGTGTGATGTAGTTTTAAGAATACCTAGGAAAATTCTGTTTATGCATACGGATGATTAACTCGCTTTACCAACCAAAAATACAATGAGCAAAATGCGTATTTATATTCAATTCTAGACTAGGGATAATATCAGAACTACTAAGATAAGGGTCACATAAGTTTCACGCCACTGGACCCGTCGATGTGGCAGAATGCTCAGCCTCTCGTCAGCCGGCGCACGGAAAGGGCACTCGAGTCGATAAAATATCCTCATTCCGTATTCTGCATTCTACAAATTAGCATCGAGCCATAGGTCGAGCACACGGCAGTCAATGAACCGCTACGCTAACGGCGGTCCCGAGCACACGCCTCGTGCCTCGGGGGTCAATTCATAGTACCTACAGAGATTCCTGGTTGAGCCGAAAACGATTTCCAAAATCAGTTCCGGAGCACCTTCGAGGTCCGCTCCGGAGCGGCCCGTTCGCTTCATCGGACACCCACGGTCCACCAACTCCATCATAAACTACAAAGAAGGGGATACACGACAATCACATTATACGCGTCCTCGTCCGCTTCGTCCTCTCCGTTTCGCTCTCCCCCGATCGCCGCATCGTCCAAACGAATGCGCCTATCTCATTTCAGTGGGAAAAGCCGAAAGAGCGGAATCGCCGTCGGAGCCGCTCGCGCTAGCAGGCGTCGGAGGGGCGCGGCGCGGGCGCGAGCGGCGGCGCGGGCGCGGCGCGCGGCTGCGCGTGCGGCGTGGGCCGGCGCAGCAGCGCGGGCTTGGCGGCCAGCGCGGGCTTCAGCGAGCCGCCCGTGAGCGTGAGCTCCGCGAACTTGGCCGCCACGCGCGCCGTGTTGCGCGCCGGCACCGGGCTGCCCTCCGCGCTCGCCGCGCCCGCCGCCTCGCTCGCTTCTGGGGCCTCCGCCGCCGCCGCCGCCGCCGCCGCGTCGGGCGCGGGCTCGCCGTCGGCGCCCTCGGACCTCCTAGAAATCCGATCGACGCGATTAGTTCGTTCTTCTTAGCGGGTGCCGTTCGAGATCGCCGATCGTACTAGATGGGCGTCTTAAAGGCCATCTTCTATCAACGGGAGCGCGTGGTAAGTAACTTGCTTCTGAATGTATGTAACTTCCTACTTTTTTATATTTTTTTATATTTTTAAACCGGCAGACAGTGGTGAGTTGGTGACTGAGTTTGATGCGGCGCTTCTTCTCAGCACTTGCCAAATGTTTGTCTCGAAGCGCTGGTAGGGCAAAAAAAGAATGAGACATGTATAGGCTCCTTAAGAGCATTTGACGATTTGCAAGAACTAATTTAATTAGTCTAAACAAATAAAGATAATTTTGATTTTGATTTTGTACTCACTTGGAGTTGGGTCTCTTCTTGAGCGTGTCGCGATTGTGCAGAAAAGTGTCGGCGGAGTCTGCGGCGGCGTCCTGCGCGGGCTCGGCGGGCGCGATGGGCGCGGTCGCGGGCTCGAGCTCGGGCGCGGGCGCGGCGTCGGCGGGCGTGGGCGTGGCGGCGGGCGCGGGCCGCAGCGGCAGGTCCAGCACCAGGTCCGGCGTGCTCTCCGCTAATCTTCTGGCGAAAAAACGATCGGTGAGTGATTTTTGGAAAAACCGGGCGTCGGATGTACTTTTTGCTCCGTGTTAGTCAGAAAGGGAGAAAGTTAGATATTTTACATAACGAGCGATGTGAACGAACGATTTTTAGTGACGACCGCGACGAAGGTGAACCGGGACCCGGTCCCGATCCACCGTGTGACATCGTCGTCCCTCAGAAGCGCGACAGAGGACAGAGCATAAATAAAATGGTACCTGCATTGGGGGGCCGAGGTGGAGGGCGCGGCGGCGGGCGCGGCGCGCGCGGGCGGCGGCGGCGCCACCTGCAACACACGGGCAGCACTCGAGCGGACGTCTCAACGCAGCGGGCTCAAGTGGAACTGAACTCTATCATCGTACTCGTGTGTCCAAACGGAGGACAGATGTAAGTTAGTAATGACGGTACTATTACGTAATTTACATTACGCGCTATGATTTATTTAAGTTCCCTCAAAGACCCTTGATTTTAAGATTTCAGCAAAAGCTTATTCACTTTACTACATTACGTATGCTGCGTACGCAGCCTATTTCGAAAAGTACTTTCGGTACGTGATGTGTCACGTGACAAAGTGAATATTAATCTTCCTAGTCTGTTTACATACCCGTAACGAATAATGTAGGTAAACAAATAATATAATTAATATTTGCAAAACCTACAAAGCTCACTTGGGTTATTTCTAGGTAAAATAATGATGAGCGAGTTGATCATAAAATAAAAATACTATAAATAAAACAGTCTCAATCCCTTTACTCGTTGATCGTGAAGTATTATTTATTTATTGAGGCATACCAACAACATTGTTCCAAAATTGTTTATGCTGATTTCTTTCCTGTATTATCCTTTTCATATAACTTTATGATTTGGGAAGATCTAGTCGTAATGGGAAGTAGCCTCCTAATAGCCTTCGTACATCACTTATACAGGGTGGAATATTGTAATGCCACCTAGAGGGAAAGTACTCTTAATACTGTAGATAGAAAATTTTACTCAAAAAAAACATTCCTTTATTTTTGAAAAGAACTGCATACAAAATTATAAGATTTTTTTCGAAAATTCACAAACATTCTCGTACCTTACAATTTTCTGTAAAATAATTAAAATAATTTATGATGTCATGGTTTTTCCTTTTATTTTTGATTTATCAAGTTTGTTAGAGAGATTTCATCCTTATACTTAACCCCAATGATCGATGCAATAAAAATACAGGGTGTAATTTTTAACAGATTTTAGTAGGTTTAATTCGTGGGTATGGCAAGGAAATTTTTGAAAATCTTTGAATGCAGTTCCATTTCTTTTCAAAAATAAAGGAATGTTTTCTTTAAGTAAAATTTTCTATCTACAGTATTAAAAGTACTTTCCCTTCAGGTGGCATTACAAAATTCCACCCTGTAAAATTTTCAATTATTTTTTGTTTTCATTTTCTTATTTGAAGCATAGCAGCAATGACAATAAAAAACTTTTAAGAAGTGGCGTTAAAAACAACTGCAAGTAAAATTATGCATATTTTTACGATACTCCCCCCCACCCTGCATCAGCACACACACAATAGAAGCTCAAATTAAACAAAACATGCACAAGTGAAATAGTTTATTGACATTATCACAAACGAACAAGCACCTCCCACCTCTCTGGCAGTCCTAGTCCTTAATTATGTTAGTATAACTCAGTCTTCATATTATAGGCAATGAGCCACAGGAATTTAACGCTAAACATACCACATCACATCCGTCAATCAATAATACTCGTTATATCGACAAGGCCGACATTTTTGAAACATGAACAGTCCGTCCGTCCATACGTTCAAAACTTAAATCAATCCTCACACTAGTATACAAAGTTTGTTTAAAACTATTTACGTTTCATTAACGTTATTTTCCTGTGACACTACATTAAAATGGCATTCCACAGTTGACAAAGCGCTACTTAAAAATAATCTCATAATCTGCCTTCGCCACGTATGAAATGTTTCACATCGAATACGTATTAAAGCAAGCACATAATATTCGAAACAAGCTCTCACAAATACTCGTGAGCGCCGGTGGCAAACTACGTGTTAGTGCAAAACGAAACTCCAAGCGCTATTTGAAGTACCGCCGTAGCGCGACCAACACGTTAGAGCAGTGGTTCCCAACCTTTTCTAGACCATTAAAAAATCCATTAAATAAAGTGAAACCAAAAACTTATTATTTAAAAAGAAGACAATTTTATTTAGAAAATCAAATACGATACTAAATTTTTCTAGTACCTTCGTATTAATTTTAATTTTTGAGCTCTCATTCTTCTGTACAGGTTCGGTAATAGCTTATTACTTAAACCCTCTCATGACACGCGAATGTCTATCGCTCGCGAAATTTAAAATCCTTGGCGGACCACATTTCCGTCCTTGGCGAACCACTGGTTGGTAACCCCTGCGTTAGAGGAACGTACGGGCTGCGGTGGCGGACACGCGGACTTTGAATTCATCACCACCGCAGGCCGCACCTGGCGTGAGTGATCACAAACAAGTGCCTTGGTCGTAATGCCGGGGCTCGTAATAACAGTCACGTAAACAAAACAGATCACATGGCTCCGAACTTCGAAACACAAATGAATATCATTCTGAATATTATAATTATTAAGTATTATGCGACGGGAATAATAATGATAATAATAATCCAGGAACGATCTAGTCTGCTGTTAATCAAAGCGATATGTCACTGCGCTCCTCGATGTGATCAAAATGAAGTTTTAGCATAATACAAACTCACAAGTGGGCTCACGGGTTTGTGCGACAAAACATCACAAAATATATTTAATATAATGTGTTCAACTACCTACGTATAACTAAATGGAGTTTATATTCGTATATTACATTGAACAACCATGCATTGTGCTCACGTGACAATATAAAATACATACTATTTTATAATAAAGCTAAATCGATTGTATTAAATTAATCAGTACTGTCAATGTCGAAATACATCAAATTTACAATGAACTATCATGCAAATGATAAAGCTGTAAACATAACGGCGATGAATCGATGTTATCTACACTACTTATTAGTAGATAATTAGAATTAACTCTAATAACGATAACAAACAAAACATGTTTACTTATTCCTTAAGTAAATAACATAGTATATCACGTTTCACCTATCATAGTCAGTACCTGAGATACGGGAACGGCATGAGGCGGTGATTTTGTGACAGTCAAACTTTGGATTTGTATGCCCTGTCACGTCATAATATTTTATGTCGATGTCATCCCTCCCGTGCCGCTGCCATGCCTCAGGCACTGACTTATATTGATATGAGTTAAGCTGACCTAAAAATATCAGTCGGAATAATTTTACATCTTTCACAGGAGGATCATGCGCCTAAATACAACAAATTAACGGCAATATTAAACGAAAAGCAACAAAAAAAAACGTCAAAAAATTATTGAAATCAGTCTACGTCACATCTTCCCGTCACCGACAGTAAACAATATCCTAGGGTGTGTAATGAATGCGACGGGTAAATGCAATAAAGGTCACTGTTGTACAGTGTACAGGCTAATGTGTGTGACGGTGTGCGGTGTCAGACGGAGGTCTCTAGGAGCGCGCTCACTACCTGTGCCGCCGACTGCCGCCGCTCCACGCTGGCCGACCTACAGACAAGTATTGTTCCCGTTACACGTGCATTCGATCCAACAATGGGGCCATTCATTTATTGCGTAAGACTATTTTCACTAGTATTTGACCCCCTTCCCCTCTATCGGTCAGTCACAACTGACCGAATCTCGGGTCATGAGCTTTCGCTCGATACCCGCACCAGCCAATAGCTGAAGAACCTCGACCGACCCTCTATGATAACTGATAAGAAAAAATAAGAGCAGACCGACCCCCTCCCCCCCCCCCCCTGTTTAATATTTATAACGCAAGAATCTGAAAGAAAACGTTTGACGACTAGCACATAAGCGAGAAATTCCAGGGAGGCACGTAGGAACTATCGAAATTTTCTTCCACCCCCTTGTAAGAAAACATAAGACATGGTCGACCCTCCCCTCCCCTAAATCGTCTTAGGTAGTAAATGAATGGCCCCATGAAAGTTTCAAACGGTTAAACAAATAAGTATAGACTTTATTTAGAACAGAATTTAGACACTTACCGGTAGTTTCCCGTTGAGTTCGAATCTTGCCAATCCCCACTCTCGCCGTCTTCGCTCAGTTCATCTGGAAACGTACAGCGAGCTGTATAGTGATTCTATTTGTAGGTATGACCACAGAATAATAATAAGTACTACGTACAGAAGTTTTACTTCGTGAAGGTATTTAAAAAAAGTGTATGCTCAATGTCGTTAACACTATGGTGTAATTTAGCCTGTCTCAAGAGTCAAGCACCATTTTGTTGACAAACGTCAGTGATCGGCACTGCGCCGAAGCTATAGGGCTGACTTCGGTAAAATGATGTGACGTGAGGTGCCAAACTGCGGAAAATGGCGGAGGAAATACATGAATTATCATGAATAATATTAACTACTTATTTACCTCTCAGTGTCTTGAGGTAACTTAAAAAAGTACAATCTGTGTTTTTATTATTATTTAGGCAGTTAAATACTGCACAGTATTTAGTACACCATTTTCTTAATTTTCTTCCATCATACACAAGAATACGCGTGCGTGAGTCAATGTTCGCTCGTATGTGAGGCCTTGTCGAATAGTATCCTGTAGGTGGGCCATCGTGCGTGTTTTGTTTACGATGTAAACTCGCGGAGATGAACAGGCCCGGTATGACTCGACTCGGTAGGATAAGCAACGATATGATTGTTTACCGTCGTCTTCGTCGTAGAGCGAGAGGTCGTCACGCGCGTCCGGCTCGTCCGCGGCCGGCTCCAGCTCCTCGACGCTGGACCTGCGAAACGTGTATCATAATCATTCGACCGCTCGGCAAATGTTTCGGGTTTGAAACTAATACGACGGCCGTTCAAATTGATATTGAATGAAACCACAAGGGTGCGTCCATTAATTACGTCAGACAATTTTTTCAATTTTTTAATCCCCCGCCCCCCTTGGTGAGATTTCATGAGATTTTGCCAGATCTCCTCCCTCACCCCTTAATCTCACGTGAGATTTTCCAAAATGCCTATTTGCAATGTAAATGAGATAATCCATGCTTCGAAAATATTAGATTTTATAAAAAAAACCCGACCTGCGAAAAAAGTTTACTTTTAGTACAATTTTTAACTATCAGTTTACATTTTGTTATTATTTAAGCATTGGTAGCAAACTGCGGATCTAAAAACTAGAGATGAAACGGATATCCGGTAACTATCCGGTAGGCCGGATATCCGGCCTAAATTTACTATCCGGCCGGATACCGAATATTAAAAAACTACGACAATTTCCTTTCAAAAAACTTATTTCTTTTTCAGGGTTATTCACTGTAATGACAATTTTTAATACTAAATAAATAAATATCTGTTAATGTCGAAATATAGACACCACTAAATTTTTATCACCGAAAAAATTTTAACAGGTTATGTAGAAACGTGTGAAAAATTTAAAGCAAAAGAAAAAGAAATGTTTTTCATAAAGTTAATTTTTTTATTAAATTTTCTTTAGTCCGTATTTTACGCGTCACAGCTGGGTCACTCCGCTGCTCGCTAGTCGTACGCGCTCGCACGTTGCATCGATCTGTCTGTCTCGCTCACGCCTCGAACACGCTTCCAGGTGCTTCCAGTGTTATTATTACATACTTAGCTAACTTAGACCATTTTGAATTCTAATAAGTGTTACATTATCGTACATTAATAGTGCTAGCGACGCGTGTGTCAATAAACTACCAATTTTAGGAGGATATTTTGAGTCACTTTATTTTACTTTTTTTTTTTGCACAAATGGGATCAGTATCAATAACTCATTACCCAGATTTTTTTTTCCGGTGATTAAAATTTAGTGGTGGATAATTAAAATGGGCGATCTTTTTTTCACTGATGGTCTGATGACATGATGCAATGAGGGCTATCGTTTTTATACTTAACAGTTGGCACCCCTGGCGATTGACAGGACCTTACTCTACAGTGGCGCCATCTTGATGAGTGCAAATGCGATAGTCCTCCTACCACTTTCGCGCTCACCAGTTGGCGCCACTGTCTTCGCTACTAGCAAGTGACAGGACCTTACTCTACAGTGGCGCCAACTGGTGAGCGCTAAAACGATAGCCCTCATTCAGTCAGATTACGTAGCAAGTGAACTATGTAATTTAATTTTCCCTATTCAACCACACACTCACGATGGCAACTGAAATCACCCGAATTAATTTGCCCCCTAGACAAGTGGCAAAATCTGAGATTCTATTCGGACGGATTCGATTTACGAAAACTGACAAGTCTAGTCTACTCTAATACCACTGATCGCGTTCAAAGCACCTGTGCGGCGCTCAACTCGTCACGACATACAACGAGACAGACAATGGGCCAACTATCCGGCCGCCGGATATCCGGTATCCGGCCAAACCACTATCCGTTTCATCTCTACTAAAAACTGGGCCTGTGTTCACAAATGCAAACGGCGGATTTATCTCTGTTTGTTGTGGAAAAAAATTACGTGATATTTCTCGACACCCCCCCTCTCCCCCACGTGAGAGTGAGGTTTTTCCCCCTAAAAGTGTCACGTAATGAGGGCTATCGTTTTAGCGCTCACCAGTTAGCGCACTGTAGAGTAAGGTCCTGTCACTTGCTAGTAGCGAAGACAGTGGCACCAACTGGTGAGCGCTTAAGTGGTAGGAGGACTATCGCATTTGCACTCATCAAGATGGCGTTTCTGTAGAGTAAGGTCCTGTCAATCGCCAGGGGTGCCAACTGTTAAGAGCGTTTACGCGAAGCGCGGCGTTTCAAGGGGCAACATTGGAAATGATTCGCGAGCGGCGTTTTTTAATAGTTTTCAAATGTTTATAGCAAAACAATAACAATGAATTATACAGGGTGTTTGGCGCATCGTGTGCCAAAATGATTTGGCGGATAGAATGGGTCATTTCCTATATTTTCAGCCCCCATAACACGTTCCATGCCAGGCGGCTACTTTTATATTAATTTTTTTAGTAATTTCACCAAAATACCCAAATCGCATCATTTAATTTCGATTTAAAAAAAAACTACTAGGCGTAGCCTCAAAGTAAATATTTTGTTTTGACGTGCATTGATGTAGGGTTGCATCAAATCTAAATTTACTGGCAAATATCATCTAGTTTTTTTTTAATTCAGCTTTGTAGTTTTCCGAAAAGTTAAAAATGGACTGAACATTTAAGTTTACATGGCTATAAAAAAATAAATAAAAGAGATAGCGATCTTCGGATTTTATCAAAACTTCTCTAGTCTATCCCCATTCAAACGGTATACTAATCTTATTTAAATAATAACAATAACTTCACAAATTCCTTAAATTAGTGCATTGACTCTACTCGGACTGATTTGCGAAATTTGTGTTTATAGCCCCTTTTTGTGTGAATAGCACGTTATTAAACACCTAACAGGTAAAAATTATTTATCTTATGCAATGTAAAAACCTTTTCCCTATCGTTTTTCAATGTGGATTTCTTGAATTTAAAGACGAAAATAATTATTTTGATCGTTTATTAATTATTACAAATTTAGTTCAAAATGACCGCCTCGGCAACGTATACACTCACGACATCTTCTTCTAATTTCGACTGTTGTCGTATGCAGCCACATTTCTCTTTTTATTACTACAAAGGCGTTTTTTATTCATTGTTGTAGTTCTTCTATTGTTTGAATCCGTTACGTACACCAGTTCTTTAGCTCGTCCCCAGACGTAAAAATCTAACGGAATTAGGTCTGGGGAATGTGCAGGCCACTGTATAGGGCCATCTCTTCTAATCCACGAGTAGAAAACGTCTTTGTAGTAATAAAAAGAGAAATGTGGCTGCATACGACAATAGTCAAAATTAGAAGAAGTTGTCGTGAGTGTATACGTTGTCGAGGCGGTCATTTTGAACTAAATTTGTAATAATTAATAAACGATCAAAATAATTATTTTCGTCTTTAAATTCAAGAAATCCACATTGAAAAACGATAGGGAAAAGGTTTTTACATTGCATAAGATAAATAATTTTTACCTGTTAGGTGTTTAATAACGTGCTATTCACGCAAAAAGGGGCTATAAACACAAATTTCGCAAATCAGTCCGAGTAGAGTCAATGCACTAATTTAAGGAATTTGTGAAGTTATTGTTATTATTTAAATAAGATTAGTATACCGTTTGAATGGGGATAGACTAGAGAAGTTTTGATAAAATCCGAAGATCGCTATCTCTTTTATTTATTTTTTTATAGCCATGTAAACTTAAATGTTCAGTCCATTTTTAACTTTTCGGAAAACTTCAAAGCTGAATTAAAAAAAAACTAGATGATATTTGCCAGTAAATTTAGATTTGATGCAACCCTACATCAATGCACGTCAAAACAAAATATTTACTTTGAGGCTACGCCTAGTACTTTTTTTTTAAATCGAAATTAAATGATGCGATTTGGGTATTTTGGTGAAATTACTAAAAAAATTAATATAAAAGTAGCCGCCTGGCAAGGAACGTGTTATAAGGGCTGAAAATATAGGAAATGACCCATTCTATCTGCCAAATCATTTTGGCACACGATGCGCCAAACACCCTGTATATCGTTTCAAAGTAAATATTTTAAAGAAGATGCTGTTTTATTATATTAAGCTATTTTTATGTTGAATTAAAGACGAATAATGGTGTAAAAATCACTTTGATTTTTGGGTATTTCACGTTCTTTGAATTTGTGATTTCTTATTGTAAAATGCTTAAATCTAAGAATTTTCTCAACTAACTATTTGCCTAAGGACCTATGCTATAATATATAAATGTTTGTTATATCGTTTTCACAGAATTTTTATAAAAATTTCAGCTTGTAAACTGACGCTAAAGTGGAAATTTGAAAACCTGTGTGGACTTATCTTGATAGAATTCTTAAATACTATACTAATTGAAATATTTTCTCAATTAACTATTTAGACGACAAAATTGCCTAATTATTTATGCCTATAACATATTTGTAATGTAACTGGTTAATGATTGTGACGGGTTGAAAAAGTACTGTTTTTGCGCCAAACGGCGTAAACGCTCTTAAGCATAAAAACGATAGCCCTCATCAATGGCCGCCCCCCAAGCGGGGAGGGTACGTACGCGCGCACGTAGAGCGCGTGCGGGTGCAGGTGCTGCGGGAACACGGCGGCGTGGTGCTGGATGGTGCGCTTGACGAGCTCGTTCAGCAGGTTCTGCGCCGCCACCTGCGCGCCGCCCTCGCCCCAGGCGGCCAGCAGCGTGGGCCCCAGGCAGATGGCCAGGTTCCACGCGTCCATCATGTTGCGGTCCGCGTGCTCGGCCAGGTGCGCCAGGAAGGCGAACAGGTAGCGCAGCACGAGCACGGCCGGCGCCGGCAGCGCGGCCAGCACGTCGCGCAGGCGGCGCACGAAGTCGGCGTCGTCCGGCAGCGCCGCCACGCGCAGCAGCACCTCCTGCAGCTGCGGCGGCAGCAGCGGCGGCCGCAGCTCGCGCAGGTACATCTTCAGCAGCCCGCACACCTGCGCCGCGAACACAAATGAGCGCGGTGTCTCGAGACGAAAGTCTTCGAGCAGTGTGTGTTGCCAGTGTTGATTTATTTTAATTTATTTTTTTTAATTTTCTTTATTAGGAAAACATACAGCTTATATTATGATACATGTACAATAAAAATAATAAGTCTTACACAAGCCTATGAGTTTTCACTGATAATTTAAAATTGAAAAGACAGATTCACAATACTTAATTATCTAACTTAAACATTTATAAACCATGCGCAAATCTTATTTGTACGGTGTATTATCTTATTTATACACATTTTATGCCTTTATTAGACCACGGAACCGCATAGGCCTCTCGTGAAATATGTCAACGTGACCATAATCACTGTCATACTTTTTACAGGCTCTAATGACAAAACAGTTATTTCTATAATTAGTCCTACATAGTGGCGTCATAAAAGTTTTTCCGTGTCTTGCGTTAGGTCTAGAACACCTGAAAGACAACTTACTCAATAAATAGGGCGAGTCAACAATACTATTTATGATTTTATATAAAAGAAATTGATTTATGGATCTGAAACGTGGTCGCTCACTACGGGCCTTATGAGAAGGCTCAAGGTCACCCAAAGGGCGATGGAGCGGGCCACGCTCGGAGTTTCCCTGCGTGATCGAATCAGAAATGAGGAGATCCGCAGGAGAACCAAAGTGACCGACGTAGCTCGCAGAATCGCCAAAACCGAGTGGCAGTGGGCGGGACACGTAGCTCGTAGAGACGATGGCCGTTGGGGCAGGAAAGTTCTCGAGTGGCGACCACGGGCTGGAAGACGTAGCGTGGGCAGGCCTCCCACTAGGTGGACCGACGATCTCGTAAAGGTCGCGGGAAGAGCCTGGATGCGGGCAGCGCAGGACCGTGCATTGTGGAAAACCTTGGAGGAGGCCTTTGTCCAGCAGTGGACGTCATTTGGCTGAAACGAACAAACGAACGAACGAAAGATAGCACAGTGAATACAAATGAGTAGGTCATCTTCATAAAAACGCACCGAGCGCGGTTTGTATATGAGCGCGCCAACACGTATGCGGCGCGCACGCAGCGTGGATTAGCCAGTCGTGGTTGCGCCGAATTTTGTCAGTGTGTGCGTGCGCGCCGCATACGTATATTGGCGCGCTCACATACGAACCGCGCTCGGTGCGTTTGACGATGACCTACTCATTTGTATTTACTCTGGTGATAGGAAACGTACTCACCGAGTTGATGTCGGACGCGTCGCGCACCGAAGCCAGGGGATCCTCGCCGCGCTCGAAGGCGGCGCGCAGCGCTTGCATCTCCACCTGCGGAAACACGATCAATTGGGATGATAATTGGGTAATGAAATCGAAATCTGGGGGCACGGCAGTGCCCCCACCAAGTCGAGCAAAAAAGCGGCACGGCCGTACCATCCTTTTCTCGAAGCAATTCAGGCCATTTTCGACCGCCTATAACTTCGTTGTGGATAAAACTAGAAGGCTGAATTTTCATTAGCTATGCAGGCATTGTAAAGACACGGTATATTTAAAATTTCATTAAATTTGAACCAGTAGTTTAAGAATTATAACGGGTCAAAGTTACTTAATTTTGTCACTCACTGACTGACTCACTGACTGACTCACTGACTCACCGATCATCAAAACTCTAAGGCACTTCTAGCAGACCTAGAAGCTTCAAATTTGGAATATAAGTAGTGTTTGGTGTATGAATCAAGGAAAAACTAAAATATTTGGGGGCACGGTAGTGCAACCGCCAAGTCGAGTAAAATTTTTCAATTTCGGTCCAGTTTTCTAGATACATAACTGCTGTCTACAAAATACAAAAAGAAATGATATTTGGGGGCACGGTAGTGCAACCGCCAAGTCGAGTAAAATTTTTCAATTTCGGTCCAGTTTTCTAGATACATAACTGCTGTCTACAAAATACAAAAAGAAATGAGATCCCATCAAAAACAATACTTGTCAAAAAAACCAAGTCTCGCAACTCAGTTGTTCTACGGTAAAAAGTTGTGAGATCCATGTAATACCAAGTCCAGGCCAGGAAATCTTTAACGTTTTACATAAATATATTGACTTGGCCATCGCATGAAAACACGTGTAAATTAAATTATTTAGTGCGATGGCCAAGTCAATAATTTATGTAAAACGTTAAAGATTTCCTGGCCTGGACTTGGTATTACATGGATCTCACAACTTTTTACCGTAGAACAACTGAGTTGCGAGACTTGGTTTTTTTGACAAGTATTGTTTTTGATGGGATTCTATTTAGTCCGACAGACAGATAAAAAAAATTTAATACTTTTTTTAATTATTTTTTTTCATAATCTAATTCATTACAGTATTATATCGAGTTGAAATGTCGCGGGACGTCACTTTTGAGTAAAAAATCCACTGAAAAGTGACGTGACGCGACATTTAAACTCGATGTAGTACTGTTATTATTTAATTATGTAAGAAAATAAAAAATACGAGTGTAATATAATAAATAAATACTTAAAATGTTGTCATCTAGCCTATTGAAAGTTCGAGACGAGTTCGCACAACGACCTCGAGCGTCATCATTATCATCGTTTCAGTAACAAGAGGTCCACCGCTGAACGTAGACCTCCCCCAACGATTTCCACATCGCTACCTTCACGAGGTCGTGATATAACATTATTTAAACTTTTTCGACTCCCACTCCAGCGGCGCTTAAAAAGTACTGTTGACTATTAAGTTTTTACTTGTAAATTCTATAAATGTCTGCTATGGCATTATGGTCTATTTGCATTTTAACTTCCATTTGCGATTACCTATAAATGGCTAAGCAGATACATAATTTAAGGTCCGATTATTTGTATTGTATTGTTGTTGGTTTTCCTAATAAAATAAAATAAAATAAATAAAATAAATAAAATAAATAAAATAAATAAAATAAATAAAATAAATAAAATAAATAAAATAAATAAAATAAATAAAATAAATAAAATAAATAAAATAAATAAAATAAATAAAATAAATAAAATAAATTAAATAAATAAAATAAATGTAATGTAATGATCGTGACCTGCGAGCCGGACACGCGGAACACGCCCTGGTGGTTGAGGCCGTAGGTGGCGATGACGCGCACGCAGGACGTCAGCACGAGCGGCAGGCGGTGGTCGAGCGGCGCGGCGAAGCGGCCCCGGCGCAGGCGCGCGGCGGCCCGGCGCGGCGGCGACGGCGGCGACGGCGGCGGGCCCGCGCCCGGCCCCACCGGGCCCGCCAGCCGGGCCCGCGCCGCCGCCGCCTTGCTCTCCAGCCGCGCCAGCCGCCCCGCGCACGACACGTACGCGCGGAACTTCTGCAATGCACACCGAACGATCAGTGTGAGGCCGGGTTCCCACTGCCAATGTCCATGTCCATGTACCAGCGTCGTGGCATTATCTACTGAGATGCTACGACACCATGCTGAGTGGATACCTTTTCAGTATCATTGTAATTACCTTCTCATTAAATAATATTAAGTATTGTAAGTGTATTGTCGATGATACTGAATAAAAATTTTTTCTTTCTTTCACTGTGCTGGACCGGCACATCTTCCGGTCCGGTAAAATCGCCGGAGGGCCTAGCGGCGGCACGAATTGTATGAAGCCGTTCACGTTATCCCGGATCCGGCTTTTTCGCCGAGCCCGGCCTTTTTACTGAGCGTTTTGTCGCTACAAAATGCCGGCAAAATCACCGGACCGGAGTAATGTGAACGAGTTGCGGCCCACCCCGCCGCGCCCGTGCTTCCGGCCCCGCCCCGCCCGTGCTCCCCGCACTTCATTCGGCTCGGATTTCGGATCCGCTGATCCGGTGTAATGTGAACACCCTTGTCCGGTGTCCGGTTTCCGGCAGAGATGCCGGTCCAGCACAGTGGGAACCCGGCCTAACGTCTCCGGGCCGTCGGAACTCGTCGACGGGCAGCGGCGACTCACCGCGAGGTAGTAGTCCTCCTGGTCGCGGGCGGCGGCCTCGTCGGGCAGCGGCGGCAGCGCGGCGCCCGCGGCCGCGCCGGCGCCGAACAGCCCGCTCACGTCCCAGTGCGCGTCGCCGCCCTCCATCTGGGGATAACGATTCGACGATTATAAATAACTTGAAAAAATCGAACTGCCTAAGGCGGGAATTGAACCCACGACCTTCCGCTTGCCGGGCGACTGCTTCCAACTGAGCTACTTAGACACTGGATGAACCCGTCGAAATTTTCAAGTGTAATACGCTGTTACAGCCAGCGTTTGTTTCATCAATGTTAAGTATACCTACCCTACATCTAACAGAAATATTGTTGCAAATATTTTCAAGTTATTTATAATTTTCAAATTAGTTTGAGATGCGACTCTAAACGCTAAAAATTTAATAACGATTCGACGCTCGTCACTTCGCTCGAACGAGAAAACGTCATAAAATATGAACCGTCGACGAGGTCGACGCATGATCGCTTTAAAAACATTTTAACCACGATATTGCCATACTCGATCCCGCCCACAATTTTGTCTTATGTCTAGTCCCTTATTTGAAAAGAAACAAATGACACAATAATAATAAAAATAATAATAAAAATTCATTTATTTTCAAAAATACTTGTATACAGAGTTATTACCGAGTCTTCCCGGTAAGTAGTCAGAGACACTTGTATTGGGAATAACTCGCTACTTCCCATTAGGATATCTCTAATTAATTCTAGGAGTATTAGTTCACTAAGTAAGCATTTACTTTGGTATGTAAGAAAATTTACAGCAGTAAATTGTAATAAGTTATGGTAGACTTTCATGGACATCGAAAGATTTACGCTTAATGATAGTATATTAAAAAAGAAAAGAATATGATAATGCTCGTTATGTGTGGTTGTGTGTAGGAGTGTGAGTGTGTAAGTGTGAGTGTGAAGGTGTGAATGTGTAGTATATGTATTCGTTAAAGCATGAATAATATGAACTTGAACATGTTCAAATATGTGTCTTGTCACGAGTCCGTCCTGTATGCCCTACGGAGTGGGTTCCTTGGGATCAGTATAAATGTATGTACTGCATACAGGGATCGTGATGGTGAGTTTTACAGGCAGGTTTTAGTGGTGAAATTTGTTTAAATAATTCGTACTAGTAGGTTTTCCACCTCCTCATTATTAAGTGAATACAATATGGCGAGGGATCCAGTCGCTGCAAAGAAATATAAGCCTTATGACGTTCAAGCGTCTTGTACGGTACTTGTACTTTGAGCCGCGACGGGCACGGACCTGTTTGACGAGCTCGGCCTCGGCGGCGTCGAGCGTCTTGGCGCTCTCGCGGCACTCGGCGCGCAGCTGGCGCGCGCCGGCCTCCAGCTGCTGCAGGCGCAGCGCCAGCTCGGCGGCGGCGGCGGCGCAGGCGTCGTCCTCGGGCGCGGCGTCCTCCACCAGCGCGCCCATGTCGGCATCCTGCTTGTCGGGCGGCGCGCCCTGGTAGGGCAGCGGGCGCGGCAGCGCGAAGGCCTGCGCGTGCGCGTCGAGCACGCGCTGGCGGTCGGCGAGCGCGTCGAGCGCGTCGGCGGCGCCGTGCAGCGCGTGCGCCGCGTCCGCCGCCGCCACCGCGCGCGCCGTCTCGCCCGCCGCCGCCGCGCGCACCGCGCGACCCACCACCGCCTCGAACCCCACCTCCGTGCACTGCGGGCGGGAAAACTCGCGTGTTCAAACTATATTAAATATACGGAAGGCGGCTATGACGAAGACATCAGAAAAACACTTTCAGCTACGCGATTTGCAAAGAAAACACGACTGAAAATGAGAATACGTATTATAAAAACTGAAGCTCCAGTAACTTTAGTGACATAGCATACAATATTGTCATTCATCTATCAGCTAAAACCTGGTCCGTGAGCTCATAGAATCCCGTCCAATGACCCCAAGCTACCCATCCCTATCGCTCGCGCATAATAATTATGTTGATGTCGCGCTCACACACTCACTGCGGGCGCCCGTCGCACAGTCGCGACAGCAACATAATTACGCGCGAGCGATAGGGATGGGTAGCTTGGGGTCATTGGACGGGATTCTACGTGCTCACGGACCAGGCTTTAGTAAATTATTAATCGCCAAATCGTAACAAAATAATTTTGCTATTATAAAAACGTGAGGCGGCAGCGGTCAATCTGAAACGTGTACGGAAACGAAGCCCTACCAGCATGATGTCGGCGATGTCGTCGAGGTAGTAGCGCTGCAGCGTGGCGTTGGCGGCCTCGAGGCTGAGCGCGTAGTCGGCGCGCGCGCGCAGGGCCTTGGCGCGCGCCTCGCTGTAGCGGGCTCGCCTCTGGAACCACACAACATTCACACCTTATTGAACCACGCAAATTGAACTGACTTTTTTTTATCCACAACGAGGAAGCTCTTGGCCTGTATCTCACCTGATGGTAAGTGATGATCAGGCCGAAGGTGGAAGCGAGCTTCACCCGGAACCCTCAACCACAGAGGAACTGGCTATCTTACCTCTAACTGCCGAAACACAACAATGCTGTTAACATTGTTGTTATGGCGACAGACTTAGGTAAGATGGTGGTAGCTAGCCAGGCGGACCTGGAACAAGCCCTACCACCAACCAAACCGAACAGAAAATTCTGCACCCACTGGGAATCGAACCCGGGACCTCTGCGTCTGAAGCAGGTGGTCTAACCACTAGACCACAGAGGCGGTTAAACTTAACAGTCTATGAACCCAACGCCGGTAAGCAGGCCTGTTCATCTCCGCGAGTTTACATCAAAAACAAAACACGCACGATGGCCCACCTACAGGATACTATTCGACAAGGCCTCACATACGAGCGAACATTGACTCACGCACGCGTATTCTTGTGTATGATGGAAGAAAATAAAGAAAATGGTGTACTAAATACTGTGCAGTACTTAACTGCCTAAATAATAATAAAAACTAGAGTTGCCGCGAATAGTGGTTATAGCGAATAGTCGAATACCGATTAATCGCCATTCACTTTGGCGAATAGTCGAATAACTCGACATTACTATTCGACATAAAAACATTAAAATTATTTCTAATTTCTTCTAAGGTTGTGATAAAAGAAAACAATAAAGTTAAAGAAATCTGTTTCATGTTATACATACCTACATATATGTAGTAAATTTTGGGCATGTTTTAAAGAATCATCTATTGAGCAACCTACTGAAGAGCACCCCAAGAATGCCACTGCTGAAGAAATCGCCCACTACATCGCATTAGCAAAGGCTAACAGAAAAATAAACCCATATGAATCGTGGACTTTTGAGTACCAATAAGAATAGATTTCCTATATTAAGTAAGCTTGCTAAACGATACTTAATCACACCAGCAAGCTCTGTTTATTCAGAAATAATATTTTCCGAGGCAGGTTTAATTTACGAGGAAAAACCAAACCGACTTGCTCCCGAACGTGCAGAAAAAAAATTTTTCACAATCTGCCTCTGTTGGATTTTAAATATTAATCAAAAAGCCTTACTTAATTTCATGAATATGATAGGCACAGGTACATATTACAAATAATAATTGATATATTGTGTATTGTTTTATTAGGGAAAATAATAAAAATATTATTATTTTTAACTCATTAGTTTTTTTGTTCACGAAAAGTTTATTTTAGACGACTATTCGCCGAATGCCGAATAATACTAGCTATTATTCGGTATTCGACGAATAACAAAAAAATGTCGAGTAATGCCGAATACCGAATAATAGCGAGTATTCGCGGCAACTGTAATAAAAACACAGAATGTACTTTTTTAAGTTGCCTCAAGACACTGAGAGGTAAATAAGTAGTTAATATTATTCATGATAATTCATGGTAAATCATGTATTTCCTCCGCCATTTTCCGCAGTTTGGCACCTCACGTCACATCATTTTACCGAAGTCAGCCCTATAGCTTCGGCTCAGTGCCGATCACTGACGTTTGTCAACAAAATGGTGCTTGACTCTTGAGACAGGCTAAATTACACCATATTGTTAATGACATTGAGCATACTTTTTTTTAAATACCTTCGCGAAGTAAAACTTCTGTACGTAGTACTTATTATTATTCTGTGCGGTAAGTAAGGGCCCGCGACGTCGCCGGGCGAGTGTGATGAAGCTACCTTGTCTCGCTCCTTGTCCACAGCCTTGAGCTTCTTGTGTCGCGGCGGGGAGGCGGCGGCGAGGCGCGCGCGCTGCTCGGCGGCGTGGCGCAGCTTGAGCGCGGCGGCGCGCCAGTCGGCGGCGGCGGCGGCGTGCGCCTTCCCGGCGGCGCCGGCTTCCGCCAGCGCTGCGCCCACTTCCTCGTGACGCTCAGCCACTGGTGAGAAGTAAGAATCACAGTGATAAGAGTCATACCATTTACCTTCACTTCTGTTGGAATCACTGGGATCGTGTAAAATATTCATTCCCAAAAAAAAATTAAAAAATAGATAGATTTTATATTTTTAATGATGAAACATGCAAGGAGCCAAGTTTATCTAACTAAGGGCTGATTTTTCAATAGTAGGATAACTTTTAACTGAAGAATAAGTTTGGCACATTGACAATAAAATTGCATTATGGGAAATATGACAAAATGACAAGTTTATTATTCAGTTAAAAGATATCTGACGATTGAAAAATCAGCCTTAACTGACAGATTTTTGACAAGTTAAATTTGTCACGCGCGTGCATGACGGCAACCTTAATTCGCTTATTTCACGGTAGGGCCGTGTGCCCATGAAAACAGTCTACTTTCCCCGCCTCAGGTTGAACCTAGATGAAATCGCTCGACGACCCCGATCTGAGACCCCACAGGTTCACTGCGTGGCGTATTTACTAGTCTCTAACTCCATGCGTTTCCGTTTCTAACGGTCCTTTTTTAGTCGAACAATAAGATTGTAAGATAACTATTGAACAGGAATTATATTCAAGTGTGTTGGATATTTTCTTGATAATTGAATTCCAAGATTATTTCATTTGTAGTGTGTGTGTAGCATGTAACAGAGCTCCCATCCTTAGACATTCTATTGGTGTTTCTGCTTTGCTATAAATCTAAAAATGGCCAAAAATAGCATAGACTTTATGTTATGCCAGGACTCTAATTAAGTAAGCTTACAATCTTTATTTTTACAGGATCAAAGGACCACATAGCTTAGTTTTTGACATGATATGCAAGGGTTACCTTTTTTTTGAGATAAAATATTAGCAAGCTGAAGTGGAAATGGGCAGGGCACATAGTACGCAGAACTGACGGCCGATGGGGCAGCAAGGTCCGGAATGGAGGCCACTTACCGGAAAACGCAGAGTGGGACGTCCACCCACAAGGTGGACTGACGACCTGATAAAGGTAGCAGGAAGGCGCTGGATGCAGACCGCTACCAACCGTGCGATGTGGAAGTCATTGGGAGAGGCCTATGTTCAGCAGTGGACGTCCTGTGACTGAAATGACGATGATGATTCTAAGGACTGAGGGTATAATACTCGTATTATGACAGCGAGCGGTTACCTATTGAATAAACCACGGATACTCTCGGCGCACTTAAGGGACTCTTATCTAGGTTTATGTACCTATGTCGCGGCACTTGCGGTGCAGGCGCAGCGCGTCGTCGGCGGCGCGCTGCAGGCGGGCGGCCAGCGGCCCGGCGTACAGCTCGGCCAGCGCGGCGTGGTCGCGCGACAGCGCGCGCGTGTTGTCCAGCGCCGCCTGCCAGCACGCGAACGCGCCCGTCAGCGCCCATTGCTCGCGTCTGCGGACAGGGGAGTACCAAACAATGATCTTCAAAATTCCTTACGCCTGATGAGCGCTCATGAGACATGTAAACTGTAAATGTAACCTGTTTTGAGACAAATAAATACTTTCTATTCTATTCTATTCTATATGACATAACCTGGACAGTTCCGACCCAATGTCTCAAATCTCAATCCCCCAAGACCTTGGCATCAGTGTCTTTCTTACATCGTCCAAAGTCATATTTTAGTTTCTTTGGCCACAAGACCGTGCGAATGCGGAAGGTCGCCCATTCGTTGGCTCGATCAAGTTAATGCCTCACTCAATGGTCCACTCTACGAATGTACCTACAAGAAAGGCTGCAGGGAAGGAGGAATGGCAACGCATTGTAAGGCTTGCCTTTTATGGCAGGCCAGGTGTGACGTTCACGTTCACCACCTCTCTGTCAAGAGTGTAGCGAAGAAGAATATGGGTGGTTGAACTGGTTGAGCAATGAACCCGCCGCAGGTGCAGCTCCGCTACGGGTGGAGGCACTCACTTGTGTTTCTGCTCCTTGTGGCGCTGGTGCGCGGCGCGCGCGAGTTTGTCCAGCGCGCGCGCGTACTCGTGCTCGAGGTCGGCGCGCCGGCGGCAGTAGTCGGACAGCTCGCCCGCCACGCCGGCCGCCGCCTCGGCGCGCTGCTCCAGCACGCGCGTCTGCTCCGTCAGCTGGATGCGGATGTCTGCAAGCCACCGCGCCGATTCTTATGTCATCATGTTACAACTTACAACGGCACACCGTATACATTCGGTACAAAAATAGGAACACGATGTGTTGATGGAAACCGTTGAACAAAAGATTATAAGAGTTTAATGCCCGTTTTCACCATCAATCCCTAATTTTTAAGTGACCCCTTTTAAAACAAAATTCCTGATGTGTTCCCATAGAAGTCACTTAAAAATTAAGGATTGATGGTGAAAACGGGCATAAGAAAATTAATAATTAGAACACATTGGACAATCTTTCAGGGTCGTTATGTAAGAAGTCTACATTATTTATTAGTAAACCTGCTACGTGTTTATATTAACAAAACAAAAGAAACGATAGCACGTACCAAAAGGCAGTTTCATCACACACAAAGTGGATTTAAGAAAATCTTGAGAGATTAACAGGAAATATTAGCTAGATGCAGAGAAAGCCCAAACTGATTGATCTCGTATTATCATAAGCCAACTATTTTTACTGACAAATTCAAATCCACGTGCACGAGTTTTCGGCAGAGAAGTGACGTTGATTGATGCGTCAAACATTGTTTACGTCCATCACTTTTGCCTAATATCACAGCAGTTTATGTAGCACAGCTGTGACTCACCAAGTGTTTTATGGAAAGAAATCGACCAAAATAGTCCTGGGTAAATGGAACGTGTCATAGTTTTGTTTATTTATATTCGGTGAAGGAATAAAGTCCCATCATTCCGCTAATGAGGAAGGAAGCCTTGTACTAAAATGTTTGAAGATTTTTTAATATTCATCTCGAATTCTCGAGGCAACATGAGAGCTGAACGATTACAAAACTTGCTATATTCTGGTGTCAACAAGTTGAGTGCTAATAATTATAGAAGTGCGTCCTTTGGAAAAATATTGGTCCTTTTTATTCACGGTCAGTGTCACCGCAGCAAGTGAGGCAAGCGAGCATTGCTCTCGCGACTCATTAGGCCGCCCCGCCGAGCCCCGTGTGTCGCAGCGGCCGTTGGCTGGTCATATTCCAGCCGCTGCTTAAAACTTAAGAGGCACGAATTACGCCGCATTATCGGGAGGAAGCCGTCGATCACTGCAGCCGACTACGCCTTCCGCTCCCAGCGCCAGGTCAGGACCAGAAACCGGGATTGTTTAGCAATTTGCGCAACGCTCGGGAAGTCGGGATGGATGGCCATGCGAATGCATGATGACTAATGATCGAGAAAATTCCAGTGCAAGTGGATAGTGATAGTATATTTGGCAAACCATTCACAAGGATTAGGATAGTGATAGTACTATAGTACCTAATATTTGGCAAACCATTTACCTACAAGGATATTTTTTTCATTTTAACTAAGTGTTTTGGTATATTGTACATTCTGAGCTGCTTATAGACTAATTCTAATTTTATACTGTGCTACATTTCTGATAGAAACGATAAGCAGTTCGATGGCCGCAAATTAAATGAGGAAAACGATCCGGGAGCCAGTTCTGCAAATATTTCGCTCAATTTTAAATTACAGTTTTTTTTTATCGTTGCATAATAATCTTCTTTACATAACATAGACGGGACGCTTCGAGAATATAAAATTGGACGTCATAAGATTGTGATTAAATGAGATGTTTGTAAAACGGGGGCGCGTCACAACGTCATCGCAAGTCACGACGTCAGCGCCTTGACCATTAGACCTCGCGATTCCAAATCTCGGCAGCAAAAATAAACTTGATGACAGCGCAAATGCACAGCGCAGGTTCCTGTGTGACGATCAGCCAGCTGAGACTGCCGAGAGCTATTCTCCGGTAGAATTTTGTAAGAATTCTTTCTTTCGGAAACAAATAACGCATTCCAACTGTTATGTAGGTAGTTTAGTTAAAGCTTTTTTCTCAGCACTTGGCACGCATTGTAAAAATATTACTAGCACACGTTTCTGAATTGGCAAGTAGAATTTACAGTTGTTCGTGTATTACTTTTCTATGTATGTTAATAGGTAGTACGTTATGTATTATTGTTTGTTACACTTTTGTTTCCCATTTTTTACCTATGTTAATACTGTTGTGTATGCGTTGTGGTATGGTCTGGAGTAAACGGCAGCTTGATTCCCACACTCATAGCCGTAAATCTTAGTGTATTCCTTGATTGTGCTGAGCAAATAAATGTCATCTTACAATTGCTAGCGCGCTTTGTTTCATTCAGTAACATAAGCTTTAAATCAGTCTGAATGGGAAAGCATCATTCAATTTGTTGTTTACTGTTTCTCGTACTTACTTGTTGTATTATATGCAAAACAACATTCGTAAGAATTACTTACAATTCCATATTGATACTTATAATTTAAGTATATTAAATATTTTTTATGCTCCGGGACTAGCAATAAAAACAAAAGGTCATCCACACAGTAGGAGCGATATAAAGAGTGGTTGTTATCAAAATGGAAGGGACCAAGCGAGGGGAGCGGCGACAGGAGGGGACGCCGCGAGGGCAGCCGGGACCGGCTCATTGATATCGCTCCATCAAAGTCTCCGTATAAACACTGCGTACGTGTTACCAGTGCCATAAAACACGATCATTATTAAAGAACTTCGCAGCGACCGTCATCTGTCCGCGTCGCCGAGGAACCAGTGATTATGGAAAACCTTGTGAGCCCAATTAACGTTCGAGAAAGGAGTTCAATTATACGCCGCGAAGCGCGTCGTACGCATGCAAATACAGTGATTTCCTGGCGCAAAAAATCAGCCGGCTGCAGCCCGGCTGCTACCTGCGGGGAACACCTGCGCCCCAGAGCCCGCATGCACACATCGCTCGCTTCATATGCCGGCCGTCGAGCCGCATCTCGCGAACGATCACACGCCGCACAATGCACAATAACAACAATGAACACATGTTTTACGGTATTCCGTACGCGGGAGCTTTCACAAAAAACGCCTGTCACTTCTATCACTCCACGGAGACGCAGTTATAATTAGTTATTGGCATTCGAAACGTTTTTGTGCCATTAATAGATCATAACGGTGTTCCCGTCGAGTGGTGTGACGGGAGAGCGGAGTTCCCGAGGCGTCGGGATCCGGGCACTCGTTCGGTGGCGTGCAACGGATCGGGTCAGCGGTGTGGAGCTGAGCAGGAGCGGGATACGAGGAGTGTTTACCGGGGTGCGCATTGGTGAGGTCGGGCGGTCCCCAGTCGTGCCGGGGCTGCACGATGCAGTGGAACATCGCGGCGCGGGCTCGCGGCAGCGACGGGCGGCGGGCACTGGCGGCGCGCGGCGCGCAGCCTCCGACGCACCCCGCCACCCCTCCGGCGGCCACCCTCGCGCGTCACGATCCTCCGCCAGCCGCCAGCCGCCACCGCATCTCATCACTTATTCGATGCACGTAACGTTACTCTATTTCCGTTCGTATTTGTACGTTCCGGAAGCAATGACATAAATTAGCGCTTTCATCATTACTTTAATTTAACCGTGACTACTTTGGCTATGATATGTAGGTACTCGTAGTACCAAAATCCCATTGAAATTTAAAAGTTAAGATTAGTCAGTGAATAAGTACACGGCTGACGCACCATGTCATTATTAGCCTTTAAAATTTTGTTGACTATTATAATTCAGGTGGAGGCATCAATAAATTAAACAGTTACGCTGATTGCTTCTAGGAATTAGTAGCATTTCACGGTGTGGCCAGATGTCAACGGGCTCATCGGACAAAGGAGAGAGTTTCGAAGCGACTCAAGGTGCAAAGAAATGGGTCAATATTTACGAGCAAACAGTGATCTGTGCATCGGCGTGCAGTTCAACACACCGCGCGCGCAGGCGGGTGCAGGCGGGGAGAACCGGTCGCGCGACCAATATTTGCTAAAATCTGTGTAACGCTAGAACTAGCCACCGCACCGGTCGCGACTTGCTCCACGAGAAATCCTCCAGGAAACTTTCTATAGTAAATATTTTTCTAACTGTATAAATTCATTCCAGGCACCCTAACGAAAATGAAGACTTTCTCTTTATTAGGTCTCGCAAATCGGACGTTCAGCTGCTTAGACATCCTTGCACAATACTACACCGCGGTATCGCTGATCGACATATTGCTGAGAGTGACACCTTTCGACACAAACAGGTTGCTGATTCATATGCGGAGTTTTGCAACCATCTTGCCATATTTCGCCCATTACCACCGGCTCCCGGTGCAGTCTGCACATGGCAACCTTCGGCGCAGCGACGCCAACAATACTGACAACCGACCGACGGCTAACCTGAACTGCATGCCGACCTATTGTGGGGCAGGCGCACCCAAACTTGGTTAGCCGGACATAATAATAATCTAGAATAATCAAAACAGTTATTTTATAACATTTTAACAACACATAGAGTATTATACCCTACAAAAGTAAGTATAATGAATAGTTACCTACACTTGATATTTATGGAACACATGAAGCTAGCGATGGTAATGGTACTGAACCGGTTTCTTCGTATCAAAAGTAAGCCCTTATTTCCTTACTCCTCATTTTTGTTATTTTTATTAGAGGATACATTCTATTTGTGGCACCAAACGAGACATCAACTTCATTTAAACCCGAATTGTGGTGCCTCGAATGAATACACATTTAATAAAACTTTTGAAATAGGTATTTTATAGAGATGACACAAAAATAACAGACTGCTGGCAAATCGCTGAGTCTGTAGCGAATTTTATTTAGCTGTTAAGAAGAATCGTGAGTATCGTGACTACCGCCAGGAATTAAAATGCAACCCAACTCTCGACAATGCAGCTTCTCTATTTAGGTTTCAATTGAACTATTGTGACAGACATCATCCTACTATAGCTGTAATGCGTTGCTGCATTTGTGCTCGTAACAGAGTCATTGGTCAAAAGCTGCAGTTGGTTGATACTGCACAATGAAACACACAAAACGATTGCATCTTTGTTAAAAGATCATGGGCATTATCTTACTACTCAGCCCAAAGCGAGGCAAGGTGCAAAAACCAAACCTGCATGGCGCCATTCAAGGGGCCTGCTTAAAATTCGTTGAGCGGTGTGCTCGAAAACTTCGCCATCATCCCACAAAATAACTGACATCCAGAAATTTAATATCGATTCTCATAATAATTCTATCGGTGGTAGAGCTAATACGAGTGCAATAAAAAAATTGCATGTGTTGTCCATGTAGGATCAACAAAAGCAATATAGGCTTTAGGAACATATTTTTAACTTAAAAACAAATCAAAAATCTTGATTCTATTTTGACTAGTATTTTGGCAATATGAACGTCAAAAATAATATGTTTAAGGGTAACCCATAAGTGGCACTTTACATGAAGTCTCCTTATCTTTTGGGCTCCTTATTTGTTCTTTTGGGCTCCTTATTTGTGTGAATCTACGATTTTTCTTACTAGGCGACCGGATTATTTTGTTACTGATGTTCTCAAAGATAACTTCACTAATGCAAATTGTAACCTTAGACAAGAACATTTACCTTTAAAAATAATTCAGTCTACCTGTGTGGTGCCAAGTGATCCTTAAGTAACGCGACAATAGCAGATTTCCGATGAATCTATAAAATGACAATAGTATTGAGGATAAAGTCCCAGGCCGGGTACGTCCAGCACGGCCACGGGCTCATTAGCTTGCGGCGCGGGCGCGCGCAAGGAAGACACGCGCCGCGCGCCTGCTAATCGCGCCCACTGTTTACGCGCCCGCGCCCGCTCTACCATCCACTACTATTTCCATACTTCTCAGAACTTTGCAATTGTACTCGTCTAATCATTGACGTTGAGATTTATTCGACTATTATTAGATGATGCATTACGTTAATGATCAGAAAATATGTATGTGCAATGTGCATCAGTAGATGAACTACCACTTTTAAGATTAGACACACGTAGATAATAGATATGAAGGATAAGTTTTACTGTAATCGAAGATGTCTTCTTGTAAATATTTTGAATTCATAATATCAATTTGTCACATTAACTCAATCAAAATAAAACAAATACCATATTGCCAGTAAGATTCCGTGGAGGGTAGTTGAACGGGAAGCATGGTCGATCTGTTTTAATGGTTTCAATTTATTATTTAATGGACTTTAGTGTACAAATTTGGTGTTATTTTGTGTTCTAAAGTGCAGTGAAGTGATAAATTATAAAAAACATTGAAATACTTCGAATTTGAGCGCGCATCGAGTGTCGAGTGGGTTGTCGTATGAACAACCCGCTTTGGACCCGGTGGCGTCTCGAAACCTGCTTACGGGCATACTTAACTCCACGGAATCCATGAAAAATCAATAGGACTGAAACACCCACGTTCTATTGATAACTATGTCAATATTTTTCACTCGACATTGGCAAAAATAAACCTCCCAGAGAGGTTTGGTTGCCACAAAAAAAAAAAAAAAAATTGCCAGTAAATCACAAACTATATTATCACTATTTTCTAGTTGAATCATACCACTGAATAATAGAGGAGATTGATGCGACGGATGCGATTACGATACACGATATCTGTCAGGCTGCTTATTGCAATTACTTCATTATTAATTCCACCGCGAGCGCCGCGGTAGAGTCACGACACTTGGCGTGAGGAACACGACACGAAACATACTGGATGTTGCAAATAAAATCATTAAGCAGTGCCAATTATGTCGCACCAATTGCTAATTTTTAATAATATTGTCGTAATGAATAAGTACTAGGAACAGATAATTTAAACTTAGAGATTTTCCTTGTTATTTGCCAAACTGGATCTTTAAACAATGTTTAGTTATTTACCCAACTTAGTGCTGCCATTGTTCATTTATTCATTAGAGCGATAAAGAATGTACCTAATACATTTTTAAGTAATTTTGAAAACAGCACTGCAGTGGTGTGGTGAAGAATGAAACTCGCTAGAGGTGGACCGCACACCATAATGTATAGACACAAAAATTATAATAAAAAAAAACCTTTTTTAAAAACAAGCTTTATTCTGAAATGCAGTTGTACTACAACCAAAAAAATAATTGTATGCAATGTTCAAATAATTTCGAAAGCTTGTATCGCGCATGGAATTTATTCTTCTTTTTTCTGTATGCGCTACAAGCTTTCGAAATTATTTGAACATTGCATACAATTATTTTTTTGGTTGTAGTACAACTGCATTTCAGAATAAAGCTTGTTTTTAAAAAAGGTTTTTTTTATTATAATTTTATTTTACACTTTTTAGTTGTATCTCAATCTGGGCCCTGGTCATCATTTAGCACTAAAGTGCTCGGGAAGACGAATCCAACGAACCCAAACTTGATAATTTTCCGCCGTTTCGTTTAGGAGTTCCTATGGCCACCTCCTGACTCCATCATCAGGACCCTGGACATCATCTAGCACTAAAGTGCTCAAAAAGACTAATCCAACGAACCCAAATTCGCTGCGATTCCGCCGTTTCGCATAGGAGTTCCTATGGCCACCTCCTGACTCCATCATCAGACCAGCTCAATGGTACCATAACATTGCATTGTCATCGTACTTACATAAGTATACCAAATATCAGCTCAATCGGTTAAGGAGAACTGGTCCTAATTTCAGTTGCAAGATTTGTCCCACACATACTAACAAGTGAAGTCAATATAAAGCTTGTAAAAATACGATTCAACCCAGGCTGAAAATTGTTAGTCCTTAATTTGTTTCTACTACGTTGCAAACGTTCAATAACCCAAATAACCCAATGTTCGAATTTGGCTATTTGGGATAGGTCTGGTCATTAAATAGGTAGGTCTGCTGGCAAAGAGACTGAACGAGGGCATATTCGAGAGTATTGCAATAAAGGATGTGCGCGGTCAGTGGGAATAAATGCAGCCCGCAGGCGCAGGCGCAGGGCACTCCCACGCTCGGCGGGCGCCGCTCGTGGACAAAGGACTCGGCACTCGCGCTCCAAACGTGTACGTAGACGACATGCTATTTTATTACCCTCTACAAATCCCACCACACATAATGATAAATTGATTCCGCAAATAAATGCATTCAACAAACAACTATACTATGGAATAGATTAATAAAGAAAAGTAGGCAACTTGGTACGTAGGTGGACCATAGATAGTGGTCCATTTGAAACGTCACATAAAGTAAAAATTCGGACAAATTTTATTGTTTTTTTTTTTACCAACGTTTTGACAGTAATGATATAAGATTTCTGCCTCACATAAAGCGCTTGTATGAAGACTATCCATCTGATTCTAGGCTTTACTAAGTCTAGTCTAAAGGTAAGTAGAACTAAAACGCCTATCGAGGAAATTATGTGTCTGAACTCTACCGAAGTAATAATGAATGAATGAACATTTATAAAATTATTGTATCTCGACCACCAATAATAAGAGAAAGGCAAATCGAAAATCTCCTGAACGCTTAACAACCGTTTTAATTAATTAGTTAATTATAGTATGCTCTGATGCACTGGACGAGCAAGAGTTTAGGTGGGTCGCTCGGGGGAGTCACAATAAACAATTACATTGCGAACCTTTTCCCCATTAGATGTACTGACGAAGTGACGCGACTTGATTAACTTAAGGAAGGACAGGTCATTGAACTCATAATTAATGTTTATATTGCTATCGAATTCAACTAAATGGCGTAAAAAAAACTTTTCCTTGAAGAAGGGGTCTTAACGGTCCCTCACTCGACAGTTGACATTGAATTCATAAGAAGAACCTTTCTTGGTTAAGACCGAATTGGAGTAGGACATGTCAATTAAGAAACTGTTAATTTATCTCAATCTTTTAAATTAAGTGTCAGGAAGGGTCTCGGTATTATTAAGAATTTGTTAATTTTTCAATTAACCCTACAGTGGTCGCGCGGATTACACCCGTAATCCACTCGTGCAAATTCTCGAATATTTTGAAATCGATCAACGCGATCGTTTTGATACTTCGTGTACTTTAAGTTGCATAGTCGAAGATCACACTTAATGACGTGTAAGCGCCAGGTCTCTTGTGTATGTGTCGCAGGAGCCCCGTAAAGGCCGATGGCCTACCCGTGTAATCCTCGCGACCAATTACGTAAGTATTTTTTAAGTTACCTTTTTTACTTAATGTGTTTGTTTTTGCATTTTTCGTGTAAATTAATGCTTTATAATAAATAATTACGGCATAGGTATGTATTTACATTTGTGTTTTCAATAAAATCATGAACAATAGACAAAAAGCACAAATTGCAGAATGGCTAGAAGTAATTGACAATGAAAGCGTATCTTCTGGCGACTCTTCGGTTTCTGATGAAGAAATGCACATTCTTCCACAAGAGAACAAGTTTCTCAGACCAGTGATTAGCCATCTAACTCAGAACCATCACAGCGGAGATTTTTAGGTCGCTACTTTGACTGCGGAAGAAAGCGAAATCAAAGTACTGGAAATACTTGTAATTCGTGCAACAAATTTATTTGTCCTTATCATTCCATTATGGCCTGTATCTCCTGTTCAAAATATAATTAATAAATAAGTGCAATTTAGTACTGAATAATTTTTAAACTGCCAAAGTTGACATTTTCTTAACGAAAAATAATGATTTTTATGTTTTGGTTAATTTATAATAACTGAGAAGAACTGCTCGTTTGTTTGTTTGATTATTCATTAACTATTACATAACAATCAATATAAAAAATAAAGAAACATGTTTTTATAAAGAGATGTCTTCTTTTATTACTCCGTAAAATGGCTTACGCATGTAATCCGCGCGACCACAAACGTAATATTTTAGAGCGCGACCACCGTAGGGTTAAGACGATTTACATTAATTTGTAACAGGAAATTAATACACAGTTTCCTCTACTCACTCATACGTAATGTGTGATTGAGCTTGCTCGGCACCAAATTATTATGTCCATGGCTCGGCGAGAAGCCGTAAACATATGTGACAGATAATGCAATCGCGAACGTGATCTGGAACCAGTCGCTGGAGACTGCAACCGGTCTGAAGTGCGAACAGGTCCCGGATCAGTTCCGTACTAGAATCACAAACAAGCTTTCCATAAATTATAGTTAATACTGAATCAATGTAGACATTTAATGACGTCAATAATGAAAGCTGCTGATAAGAGCGATATCAACAGGCTATTAGTTCTGGTGACGCGTCGTATCAGCGCGGAGAGCTTTGGATTGTTCTGTGTTATTATCCAGTTGCGATTGACAGACACGACGACATTGATTAACTGGCCGCCAAGTGACAGACTTTAATTTAGCGGGTGTCTGCGGACAAGCGTCGGCTGTGTTGTGATTCAGATGCGGCAGTCATTGCAGTGATGTTACTTGCGCCTCGATTCAAAAAGATAAAACTCAGGTGAAAACACGTGTCAGAATGCGCACAATGTTTACGTTAAGCAGCGTAATACAGTTATGATCCCAGTGATATACTGGGATCATAACAAGATCCGAGCTTCATCTCAATTTATAATAATTGGGGATTGATTACATTAGTCATTAGTGAAATTAATCTATAATGCCCAAATTCTGTTTTGATTGAATGGAAAAGCTAGAGTATTTTCTTTTGTATCTAGTAACACCTCTTTGTATACTTATCATTGTAACGAGATACCTAATCAAAATGTAGAGATGGCTAGAAGAGAAGTGACGACATTATTACATATACCATCGACACCATCGTATTCTCTAAGTACTCGAGTAAAAGTATTACTCGTAACTGCATAACTAGATCAAAATTGCAAGAGCCATACACTATATTACATATTTTATATATTCTCGTATAGCATCGATAATATCAGCACAGTGCGCAGGCAGCCTTAACCCAAGTAACATTTTACTCCATTTAAGAGTTCACTAGTCGTTCACATGTACTCCACAAGCTGTGTATGTCAGCTGTATACGAGCTGTATAGCTTGCTATAATGCTTTTATAGAACCAGTTTGGGCACAAATTAGACAGCCTTAAGTTCACTATGGCTGTACATTAGCAGTATAATAGCATTATAATAGCAGTTTAAGTAGTAACATCGGATTTAAGGCTGACTTACGGCACTATATGGGACGCAGTGTGAACCATACAACGTACTTGAGTGTAATAAAGAGTAACAAGTGGCTAAATGCACAGCTTTCAAAGTTATAAAGTCCGACAAAAGTACTCCAATGCTACATAAAATACGGCTATGTGAACTGTTATAACTCCGATTTAATGCGGTGAGCGTATATTAGGTTCACATGTTAGAATGCTGTTATCTATATGAAGTTCCATATTTGTACCACTACAGCGCTAATGTCTATAAATTTATTCTAATGTGAACTTATGTACAGCTTTAAGATGTACCTAGTTCAGGTCAATTGTGTATCTTTAATTCTTTCAAATACTGAAATTTTAGAGATCCGCAATTAAAATTATTAATGTCCGTTAAATCGCCTAGCCCAGCTAGGTACTAATAGTCAAGTATGAATACCTAAAGCATCAGACGGTAGTGTTCCCGGTTTAAATTCGTTTATTATGCCTGACAATTTATTCAAAGCGGAATGAGGAATACGATTTTCAAAAGCCCATGATCTTATTTTTTTGCGAAAGGTTAAATAAATAATTGTCCAAATCAAAATTGTATTCACTATCACTAGAACTGCAATCATCACATTCTGATATCTGTATATTTTGAAGGGAACTTTCAGGTTCAGGCATAAGAGGAAAATACTCTGCATCATGTACAGAACCACCATGAACAACTAAAAACAGGCTTGGGAAAAGTGTAATAGAATATCACATTCACATTCATGTTCAGCTTAAAGCAAATAAGAGTAGTACTTGTGGACAAATAAACTGCTATTGATGTTAATGGACAACACATATAGTCCTTTTAACAGCCTACAGTGCACATGCGAACCATTGAAACACTTTTGTACAGATAGTAAAAAAAGGTTATTTAATTATCACAAACAAGTCCTACTACAGCTACTAGCTGTATAACAGTCTAAAACAAGTAAACATAACAGCCTTTGGCTTTATAAATGACCACGTGTGTTCTATTAAAATGCTAGCTCTATAACATCGTACAAGTAGGCCGTTAAACAGCGATTGCCGTATCTCTACCCTCCTATAATGCTCTTAGTCAGACGGCTGACTAAAGGATAGTTGTTAGAGTATTATAACACCAACAATCGTATAAAAGTATAACTCTACACTAGTCTACACTCCTATAAGTCCCTTAGACAGGTATAGGTGTAATTAATTGCAATAATACAGCTTATACATCACGAGTGAACTGTACTAATGCTTTAAGTACACATTGGAACTAAATGTGAACTCTTAAATGGAGTAAAATGCTACTTGGGAAGAGCCGGAAACACAACAAGTCAGGGCTGTAGCAGGCAGAGAAGGTTTAAAGGCTTACTTAAAATATGTAAGATACACTATCACTACATTTATAATTTTACACTGAATTGTATGTCCCAATTACTTAACACACAATATTTTACAAGATCCGATACTAATTTTGTTACTGAGAATTAGCGTGTTATGCAAAACGAATGTCAATAATTATCAAATTGTAATAATACCTTTAATGTACATAATTGAATAATATTAAAGAGCTAATTATACATTACAAAACACGGGAAATAAGCACCGCATACCGACCACAAAGATATGGTGAAGTTTAATCAGTGGGACTTTCCAGAACCAAATAATAGTGTAATTAAATGTAGAGGCTTCAGAGACTTTGACAGTTTAAATGAAACTTTACTCAGTGCTCCAGACAGACAGAAAGGGGGAGAGGCATGTCTGTGTCTGAGCTGTACCTAACCATACCCTTGCATCGAACTTCGCTATTTATACGTGGCTTGCTTGGCAGACACAGTCGCGCCGCCCGAGCCACAGACTCAGCGGTAATGGTAACACACCATATTTGTCCCGAAAGGTGAATTCTTCGACGAATACAATGGGAACAATTAGCTACAACACAAAGAGGTATTCCACGCTTATTCGTTAACGACGACTCTACATTGTCCATTGAATAGTTTGAAATACTTAATGTAATGCGTTTGAATTACACGCGTCGTTGTGGTTTTCATCGCTTGAAATAGAAACAGAAACCATATTGGTTTTTTGCCTGCCGACTCCATAATTAGGTTGAACGTAAAGCCGCTAGATCCAACAAGAGATACGATTTATTATTCCACCATAAAACACTGTAACAAATCATTTCACAATTATTTATAGTAAGAGTGGCGGTACGCGGTAAGCGGTCTAATATTGGTTTTGGTAGAGATGCCTTTCTATTGGAGAATTTTATAGGTGTGTTATAGAGTTCCTTTGTATTTGGCGATCAATTTTAATTTAGTTGCGTGTAATGTTATTAGGGGCGGCTGGCCGTTAGTTAATTACCCGTGGGGAGGCGCTCCCTGCCCGATGACACGCCAATCACGCGGCCGCGGCCGGGGCTCCGCTCGCAGGACAAGCACCTCGGGCAGCAACCAGCTCGTTATCAGTAATTGCCATGGTCTCATATTACACTCAATCAACCCATCACTAGTGATATTAGGGGACAGTCTCTCCGTTACTTTTACCTAATTTTAAGAACGATGTCAAGTAATCTAAAACCTGTATGATTTTTCATCTTTTTCAAAATCTTTTTCTTTTCTTCTATTTAACTATCAAAAATGATCTGGTTAAAATCTACATACCACTAAACAATCGTAAAATATAGCATCGCTGGGAATTGATTGACGGGTTGAGAATGAGTCAATAAATCTACATATAAGTAGGTACGTCAATCATATTATGAGCGAGAGCACCCGTTGAGACCACTCGACAAAACAAACTTGCCACAAAGGGGAACAGATGACTAACCAAGCTTATTGCCAGTAATCGGATTAACCATCCCAGTCCCAGTGGCCAAACAGTAAGTGCAAAAATCATGTATTCATTTAACGAGCTTACAAGAACTTTTTAAAACAACCGACTCTACATCTGTTTTCGGCTTGTACTTGCATGAATAATACGATGCCTTATTTTTATCTGAATAAATTTCTCCGAAATGACAACTTTCAGATGTTATGGTAACCAAGTTATAGTTATACGAATAGCTGATAATAACAAAAGATACAAATCACTTAAAACACCATTACGTTGTGCGTTTGGTACAAACACTGTGTACACTTTCACCGAACAAAACTATCGCGACCAAAGTTAAAAGAAAAAGTTCTTTGTTGTTTAGAATGGTATGTGAGTAGGTACTCTCCATAGAACATCATCTACATACTCGTGCCAGTTGGATTATGTAGCCCTCGCCAACTTTGTTGTTAAACATTCGCGCTCTCAACTGGACTGTATTATTGCAAAGCAAAACTAGATATCACTAGTTAGTACTCCAGTCCGAGATTGCATCACCGCAATTTGTGATTCCTAATATCTAGACTGTTCAAAACCCAATCGTTTTGAAGTAATATTTCCTGTACAGACCTATGTTTGCGGTCGTCATTGTTGCGTTTCACAACAATTGGAGTTCCAATAATTAGGTAAAAATAAAAGAAACTCCACGTTATTTTGCTATTATCAAATAGCGAAAATAACTCGAGTGCTAGGTATTTTTATCATGAATCTATTTCTTGTTGAGGTGTGATACGAAACACGGCAGTCGGCGCGGCGTTTTCCAAATAACCACGGTGTGTTTATGTTAACCTAAAACAATATTGACGGCAGCATCGATGCTGGACTAAAGGCTAGCAAAGGTAGCGGCGCTAAATGGATTATACAAGGGTCGATGTTCGCCCGCCACCAAGTCAAGCGACAACCCGTGTTGGTAAACAAAGGATGTTTGATGTTATATGTAGACAAAAGAAAGAAGCAACAATAAAGAAATTCCAATATGTAACTATATCACAATTGGGAAGTTGATGCCAGTGAAAACGTCTCTAATAAACTTTCTTGGAATACATAGTCAAAGGTTCAATATGGTTCTCCATTTTTGTCTCACAAGTCCTGCCTACTTAACATCTTCGTTCATAATGATATTATTACAGGGCATACAGTTCAGTTTGCCAGAATAACTTTTGAATATCACTGGTTTACTTTGATCTTTTTGGATGCGAAGCAAGCAAGAAGAAAGATTGAGCGGGTACCAAAGCAATCAGAGTTTGCATCGCTGGGCTATACTCAAAGGATATTAAAAGTGGGAGAATCGCCGAATAAAAGTCAATCCATGAAAATCCTCTATACAAGGGGCAGTAGAGCCGGCTCCGCCAAGTCGGCGGCTAAATATAGCGCCGGCGCCGCCCCGCGCAACCGCCTCTGATTCACTCCGCGACACCACCAACACTTTCCTTTCCCGAGCTGTTATCACTATCACCGCCGCTTCTCAGGCGAGCGTGAACCATATCAACAGTCTACCAAACAGACACTTTGATCTGAGTACTCAAATGCTCCAATTGTTTAACGTTCCGTGACGGCTTGAGTAACACTTTGGGAACATAATTAAACAGAGAAGCATGCAGTAATTATAGCTGGTAACAGCAACCTATTTGTTGAAATAAAAGACTAAAATCGAGGCCACTTACCAGTTGACTTGTTGCCCGCGAACCGCATCTTGAAAGACCAAGAAACGCCTGTCATACGACTTAATAACTTGTAGGATAATTTAAAGCACTGATCTCTTGTCTTCAACGCAAGTAACTAATTATTTAAACGGCTGAAAGCGATTTTCAACTGTACGCAGACAACAAAATAATAAATTGCTATGGAAATTAGGTTATTTGCAACTTCAATGGTCATGTCATGAATACATTCACTAAGGTTACCTTTTTTGTTGCCTTTCTGTTCGGAGGGTGACTCACTTATCAATTAATTTTCGTGTGTCGCCCATAGTTGGAATGGAGGCATTATTCGGTTTTGATGTACCGAATACGTGAGCAGAATGTTTAGATTAATCTTATTTCAGAGCATATCCTAGTAGTTAGTTTTCAATGGAACAGGGGCAAATTGACAATTTGTTTATTTTGCTAACATTTAAAATGAATGTTGGTAGTGCGTAGGGTACCTACATCGAGTGTTTAAGTTAACGAACACCGTGGCCGGAAGTGGTATCGGTGGCCGATTAACGAACATTTGCGCCCCATGTGTTGCCACGACCACGCGGAGCTGCGGCCGACTTACTCCGATATTACGCGTTCACAATACTCATTTCTGTTTCTCATTGTTTGTGTTGATAGAATAATCGCACCCGGCTTGTTGGAACAATAATCAACGGTATATGTAGGACCAGTTTTATATCATACGAATATCTGTTACCAAGCTAAACTGTACATCGTCTGTGATCGACCTTCCGCTATTTGATTAGTTCAATGTGGATTGGTTAGTGATGTACTAGACTAACCTAGTAGGAAAAACGCTACTACTCATCCGTGAATGAGCAATCAATTCCTACTATCTTCCTTCTTCTTTTCCAATGTCAGTAACAGCATTTATAAATTAAGATAAGTCTGGCTGAGGGCGCGGGTGGCGCTCGAGAGAACCTTGTGCAAACGTAGGAATTATGGTGAACGTAAGTTATTCTTTATTAGACTGTTGGTAAACCGTTTCAAACTCCAGTTTTCGTGTTGCACCTTCCGCGACTTTGTAAGTAACCATGATAGGCAGAAAGAGCGGTATGCCGCGGGTGCGACCAGGCCTGGCTCAATCCGCGCGGTACATCCGATAATTACCTACAGCGAAGCGCCCCGCCGGCGGGTATTATATCAGTCGAGTGTCACGCGCGCGCCCGTCAGGACGCTGGCGTGCGTTGTAGTATGATTATAATTCTATGATCGAAGTATTATTTAAAAATGGACATAAAGAGAAAGAAATATTGTGCGGCGTTCGGGTGTTTAAATTCGAAAAGTAATCTACCGGATTTATCTTTTTTTTTTCGCTTCCCAAAGATGCTGAAAGGTATGTTGGCCATGTAGGTAATCAATAATTCTTAGGATAGTATAGGAAACTAACCTACTATGACTACTGCTCAGAATGCGTTCGTTCGTTTCAGCCAAATGACGTCCACTGCTGGACAAAGGCCTCTCCCAAGGTTTTCCATAATGAATGCATACTTACCTACATACGTACCTCATTACAAATAAGTAGATTAATTATTTTTTCACTAGACAGCAACCCTAACAGCGTAAGAAGAGTTCAGAGGCACGCGATAGATAGAGACAAAACTTGTAGGTGAATAAAATTGTAGGTACGTAGTGCTGTGCGAGCTGAATTGCACTGTATCGCGTCGTAGCAAGACTCGCATTTATTTAAATCGTCTTGCGGAGTAATCCTTCTGTACCTGTACTATTACTTATTCTGTGGTGCGACGAAAGAATTTGTTGATAACAATGTAAATGTCTACTTATCTATCGTAGGTATATAATATGAACAAAGACCTACAATTTATTACGCTAAATTCAAATTTAGAGCTGCTATATTAGCATTCGAGATTAATCGAGTTATTATAACAACTTTATAGAAGGCAGGCATTTTGCGGTCGTACTACCTACGACCGTCGTAGGTAGGTACTTAGTAATTTATGTATTATTATAATTATGTAACAACGGCTTGAGGTGAATTAGATTGCAAGCAGAATAAAACATTCCACCGTGAATGAGTCATGGTTGTGTCATTTTAGTCATTTATCATTACCCTCGCGGCAGAAATCTAAGAGAATTGGAAATCGAACCGACCACTCACTGTGCGTCACTGACTGATCATACCACTCATACTGCGCACAAATGATCGTCGGCGTAGTCACACAATTTTCCTACTATTGTTCCAGGACGGATAACATGGATGATATTGTATGGAAACGACGCGATGGATGGATAAATGTATGTTTATTAACTCCCTAACGCAAAAATATTCGGAATAGCACATTATCCAGATTATTATCGAAGGAAGTCGCGATCAGATTCATTCAAATATAAACTAGAGATAAATACAAGAAAAGCAAACATAATTACAGTGATTAAATTAAATAATTCTCGAAAACACCTATGGGATAAAGTATAATTTCCATAAGGACCAGAGTACCAGGTAATGATTAGAGGATGCTCGGCCTCAAAACGCCTAGATTACACCCAACTAAACTGAACTGACTAAGCTGAAGATACCACATGCAAGGTAAAATGCCCTAAGCGAAAGGTAACGCCGTGGTAACGCGGTGGAAACCACGCCACGCGCAGGTCCGCCGTTACCCCTTCATAAAATATCATCAAGCCATAAAATATTGCATCATAACCAAATTGATAAGGGCTACCAGTCCAAACACTAGTTCAAGGAAGAACATTTAGCCCTTAATAACATTGGTATGAAGTGGTTTATTGCAGCAAAGGTATGCCCGGCGGCTGGCGTGGGCGCCGCAGGGAAGTCGCCAATGGCCGCTCGCGTGAGGGCATCGCTTACATCATGCAGACCAAACCTTGGGGGAAGTGCTCTACTTATAACAATTTATAAACCCACAACTTGCCAGAAGTGTCTATCCTGACATTTATGTTTCTTTAGTGATATAGTAACTACCTACCTAACATGAAGACTACATGATACATTCTAGACTTGCTTTGGGACTAAAAATCCTCAGGGTTAAATTAATTTTGTAAACATTTCTTTGTGACACATTATGCAGTTTTTATACTTTGGCACACTAATAATAAAAACAAAAATAATAACCACTTGCAAACTTTACTAATGTCAGTGAATTAACGAAAACCAATATAAATTCAGGGTTTAGTGGGAAGTGGGTACCCATTAGAGAATAGAGCTAATTAATGATTATATTGATTAAGATTGTGTGAGCTGGTATCTAAACAGACATCAGCTCTATGTTATTGAACTGTTATGTTTTGCTCAGTGTTGGAGTAGGTATGTTTTCTTAATTTGAAATACATTATGATTTTAATTAAAATAAGTCAATTAAAAATTCTTAATATTTTAAATTATACATTTGGATGGAATATTTGTGTTGTTTTGGTACAACAACATAAGTTACTACATTTGTCTAAACTTGTTTCTGCCTGAGAAGTTTCCTCTTTAATTGATAAAGAAAAAATGGAACATAATCTCAAAATGTTAAACTCAATATAAATACATTGATTCATTGAATAATATTTGTACAGAACCATAATTTTTATCACACTTTCATATTTCCAACAATTTTATACAAACCTAACTTACAACACAAGTGCAAGTTACACAACAGTTTTATGATATCATTGCTTAATTACTTAGGTAATTAGGCAAACTTTTCTCATCATTCATGTTTATTGCTTCATGTGGCAAAGATAATAAGCATTAATGTAAAATTTCACAAAGTGAGTAGAACAAGACCTGCAAATTATTAAAACTGGTTAGTTATCTAGTCCAAACCTTAAAACTGAATAGAATAAAATATTTTACAACAAATTGACATGTTCATGAAATTAATGGAAATTTTGTTCAAATTACTTGAAATTAAAATTATAATAAAAATAAGAAGTTCACTATTTTAATGTAGAGGGCATTTTAAACATTGCTACTGGTTCCTGGTTTGGCTTCATTTATTTAATTAATATTAATTATTAATGATTCTAAAAAGTTTTCTTTAGTACTTTTTATAAAATATAATAATAAGGCTGATCACAGTTTAAAAGCAAGAATAATAATAAAAGAATAATAGCTTTTTTATGGGATGGGATTTATACTGAAAAGTTTTATACCCGGTGATAGTGAGACCTTCAGTGACACTAACTTTAACTTTAAACTACTTTAAAGGAAAGTGATAAAAGAGTAACCTTTTATTAAAATTATCCCAGAATAATATGCTAGAGTAACTTTATCATTAAAAGACTGACTTACAGTGTAAGCTGGCTATAGCTTCATAAACTATAAACACAGTACCTTCTTAAAAGTCATTATGAGGACGCTTTTCAGTTTCCGTTAATATTATGGCTTATATTCCTTAATCGCAGTTTACGCTAAGTTCTTAGTGACGTGAGTGACTTACTGCTGAAGGCGGCCAGCTTCCTCGTGGAGCCGAGGCGCTTCATCGGCGTGCGCGGCTCCACGTCGCGCTCGTCCAGCGCCGGCGGCTCCGGCGCCGTCGGCGTCGCGGCCCCCGACATGGCGCCCTCGCCCTAGCAGCCCCGCTCCGCCGACACGCGCGAGCCGCGGCCAACGTTCATCGGTCCACCACTAACTCTTACAAATTCAAATATAGCACTCGATATGTCCGTACGTTATGAATCGATGCACAAAAATAACGACGCTCGACGTTGTATTTAATAATCTTAACAATATATTAACCGACACCACTGGTCGAACTCGATTTCATTAATAAAAACGTTCCGTAAATAGTTCCAACGGTCGAATAGAGTTTATTGTGTGAAAACAGTCCGTAGGCCGACGCGAATGAGCACCCAACAAGCCACCACAGCGAAATATTGCCAGACGACGAAAGCGAACTCGAGAAGCTTTGTTTTGACGGGTGGACTTTTGACAGTTAGCTTTTACGTTTCGTTTCACGGTGTGCTGCAAACGTCAAATTTAATTTTTTTTTTGCAATGCAACTTTTTAAAAGTTTGGTTTCGGTTATCTTATCTTATATCCTAATCTTTATTGTAATATGAATTAAAGAAAAAAAATAATTGAAACAAAAATTTTATTACCTTCCAACTCCAACTTTAATTAAATTCCTAAAAGGTGATTATTAGGAAGTTACAACAATTCTAATTTATAATTTCGCTTGGTTTCGCTGTAGCGGCTGAGAGCTTCGTAACATGTTCGTAACTTATTAAAATCTAACCTTATTTATAATATGTTTGTGGTTAAGTTCTGTAAACTGTAACAATCATGTTAATCACTTAGATTAATAAAATAATCTAAGGTTATAATCATACTCTCGTCTTTAATTTTAAAATAGAAGCTATTTAATTATTTATGAATTATTATTTTCCCAATAAACATTACGAACAGTTATTTTTATATGAATACTAGCTTTCCGCCCGCGGCTTCGCCCGCGTGGAATTTTGTCTTTCACAGAAAAACTTTATCACGCGCGTTCCTGTTTCAAATCCGGGATAAAAACTATCCTATCGTCGGCGTCGTCGAACAACGTCGTATGATCGCAACCGTCAAAATCTGTTTTTTTGCATTAAACTACTCTAAAATAGCCCCTTTATAAACTAATTTTTAAATTTTTCAAAATTCGTAATAATATCGAAGATACAGAATCGAACAACGACGGATGTGATTATTCTAACGCAGTACAGAGACGTGTTTGTGCAAGCGTCATTGTACTTCGGAAGACTGCACATCGTTTGTTGGAATAGCTTATACATTTGTATTCGTATTGATATTGAATGTATCTAGAATTTCGTCTTTATATCTATAAGTTTGGACACTTTATCGTTTTGATGACTGAAAGTCACAACCATCTCTTTACTAGGGAAGTCAGAGAAAAAAAAAACTGTGACGTACGTAGACACCCGTCGTTGTACTAGGAAGTTCGAAAATAAAAGAAACAGTGTCCTTTTGTTTTTATTTTATGGTATTTGTAGGTAGATTGATGAGTATAAACATTAAGAATGTTTGGTACAAAATAATTGTTTTTGGTGGCGGATGTACTGAACTTACATCGTTCTATGGACTTTTGTTTGACGTTTGATCAGAACCATCGTTGTACTTCGGTAAAGTTTGGTAATTTTGACGTCGGATATACACAACCGACTTTGTACTAGGGACGGGTATTCCAATTGCGTCTTTGTTCTATTTTTAAATTGCTTAAAAAATAAAATAAAAAATTGAGACTACAATAATTTGATTTTAATGTGTTTCTTTTTGACGATTTGTTACTCAAAATAAACATTGTGTTAAAAATAAAGTTTTTTTTGCGTATACAGGATGACATCTTGTAATGAGTGAACATCCTTGTAAAGGATTATAGTGCATGTCATTTGCAATCAAATTAGATAAGTATTTGTCTACGCAAAACACAATGTAATTTTTCCATACAAGAAATCAAAATAATAATAATTAATATCCCGTAGCTGATTTTCAATTTTCTTGCTTTTAAGCTAAGGTAGAAAAAGCCCAAACTAAAAATAATAAAAATAATAAAAGACTTTATTAAACACACAGTAAAAAATAAAAGTAATAAAATAAAAGAAAAAAGTGTGATAAAGGGGCGCCCGCTCAATTTTTATCGGAACACCATGTTAGGATGTCCCTATTAAAACTGAAAAATGCTTGACTTTTGCCTAGGCATATACCTACATAAATAAATTGGTTATAATAACCTGTTATCCCTTACAAGGATGTTCACTTATTACACGTCACCCTGTAAGTATAGGTATGCTTAGAAAGCTTTTCGTCTAAGTTAAATTTTATACTTATTTATTTTATTCATTTCTAAGTAGCACTTACACCGTCAAATCAATGCCCCCTTTACCCTTTCAAGCAGATCCCAACATTATTCAAAAAATGCAAGATCTTATAGGTGATAGTTTTTGCATCCAGTGCCTTCCTGCTACCTTTATGAGATCATCGTTCCGCCTTGGTTTGTGGGTGGATGTCGCACGCTTCGTTTTTCGGTATGCAGCCTACTCTAGAACCTTGGTGCCCCATTAGCCGTAAGTTTTGCGTACTATGTGTCCTGCCTATTGTCACTCAGCATGCTAATCTGTCGGGATATGTCATCGACTTTAGTTTGCTTACGGACCTCCCTCATTTATGATTTGATCTCGTAAAGAAACACTGACATAACCCTTGCTATAGCACGCCGTGCAACTTTGAGCTTCTTTGAGAGCCAACGTTTTGGACCTATAATAGGGTAACACACACTGATGGTAGACTCTCGTCTTTCGGCACTTTAGGATTTTGGACGAAGATGGTCTAGTTTTCCGGATACTGCCCAGTCGAGGTAGATTCGTCGATTGACCTCTTTCTCGAAGTTGGACCTACCTAGCTAAATCTTTTGTCCAAGGTAGACATCCTACTTGTCAACAATCTCAAGAATTGAGATCCCAACCGAAGTTGGGTAGGGTGCAACATGGACATTCGACATAAGCTCATTTTTTCCATGTTCATCCAAAGGCCCCGTTGGGATACTCGATTAAGGTCTTTAATATTGTGTCGAGGTCTTCCAAAGATTCTGCCATGACCATAATATTATCGTCGGCATACCTAAGGTGAGTGTTGTACTCGTCGTTGATATTTATGCCGAATCCTTTCATTCCAGGAGTTGGACAGGTGAACAGTTTTGGAAATAGGTATAAAATCTCCCAGCCTTACGCCTCGCTGTAGTGGAATCGCGCTCGTGCTCTGCTTCTGTATTCAGGCCGGATTGGTGCGTTCATGTAGAAGTACTTCAGTACCTCGATGTAACGAGAGTCGATACGGCCGCGTTGCAGGGAGAGATTGCAGCACTGCCCAAATCTCGATCGAATCGAAGGCCTTCTCATAGTCCACGAACTCCAAGCATAGTGGCAAGTTATACTCTTCGATCTTCTGCATAACCTGCCGCAGTATATGGATGTGGTTTATCTATCCTTGATTTTTGTTAAATTTCTTTGATACCTATTGTCTTTATTTATAAATTAATTAATAATGAAACCTAATAAACAATGTTTTTTATTTATTTCCTCCAATTTCTTCATCATCCGACGGGTACTCATGGCAGAAGTTCCGTAGAATAATGACTAAAAGTGACATACGTCATATATTTGATTAAAAAAATTCGCAGAACAACGACGGTTTATCACATACATCCTCAAATTGTCCATAGAACAATGACGCATGTGATTTTTACAAAAAACTAAGTATTTTTGGAGATGGGTACATAGTTTATATAAAATAACATCTTTATGTTTATAACATCCCCAAATTTGAAACCGATCAGCCAAGTAGTTTTTTTTGTAGACACAAAAAACCGGTTCCAAAACTTCAAAACGCTCTCCTGGAAACTTAACATTTTGCAGATACGTCGTTGTTCGACGACGCCGACGCTATGTCATTTCCCGGGACTCAAACTAAGTATCTCTATGCCAAATTTCATCACAATCGGTCTAGTGGTTTTGGCATGAAAGAGAGACAGACAGACAGTTACTTTCGCATTTATAATATTAGTATAGATTGTGTCTAAGTATACCCAGTATATCTTTTATTAGCTTAACCATGAATTTTTAGAACAAAATTTTAATATTCTATAATAATTTCTCTTTCTTCTATTTTAATTTCTCTAATATAATATAATAATTTCGATAGGGTGACCCTTTGGCATGGGGAAGATTTGAAGTTTGTATTTATTTCTAAGTGGCGAGGAAAAGAAGCCACGCCCACGACTCTACAATAAATTGTAATTTTAGGCCTATTCAGACCTAAGCGGTATTCGCTACCGTCTGCGGCAGAGAAAACCCAGTGGGTATGCGGTAATAATACTGTTCAGACCTAAGCGGTATTCGCTACCGTCTGCGGCAGAGAAAACGCTCTAGCCGCGGTACTTGATACTAAATACCTGAGCGAAACCCGCGCGGTATGTACCTCTACCCACAGCGGCAGCGAATATCGCTCAGGTTTGAATAGGCCTTTTCATGGGCATGGCGGCACATCATATGGCGTGCGACTATAATGCACATAATTTTAGGTAGGAATACGAATAAAACGAGCCAGTTGTATTTAGTTAGAATATGTATTGTTCTGGGCTAGGAGCTAGGAGCTAGGAGTAGAGGCGCAGCGTGCGGTCGGCGCAGGCGGCCAGCAGCCAGGGCTGCGCGGGGTGGAAGCGCACGTCCAGCGTGTGCAGCGCGTCGGCCGCCGCGCCGCTGCCCAGCTGCTTCAGCGGCACCAGCAGCGGGTTCTGCAGCAGGTCGCTGGAAACAACGTCACATTACATTTCTGCTGACCAGGTAACATCTCGACTCGGCTGGGTTGAACCTGATTACGTGGTTTCCCAATTGTTAACTGGGCACGGGTGCTTCAGACAGCGCCTACACAGAATGACGCTGTGCGAGTCTGCACTATGCCCATGCGGCGAGGGAGTCGAAAAGAGCCGCGATCACGCACTTTGGGAATGTAACCTCTATGACGAAGCTCGACAGAAAATGCTGGATGCGATACGGAGAGCCGAGCAAGGACCTGTTTATCACCAGGACCTCACGATCGCAGTAACTGGATCGCGCTGCGCGAGTTCGCGCACTCCTGGCACACAATCAGGCGAAATTATGAGAAGAAGTGATGACATTTATCAACGATAGCAGCCCGACGCGAAGTACCGTATTTGTGGTGTCAAGCCCCAGAAGGGGGAGAATTGACTATGAGAAGGGACATGGGTCAGATAAATTTGTAGGGAGTCAAGCAAAGCGCCCGGGGAAAAGAGCCCAGAGCAAGTACCCGCGCGCTCTCCCGAGATTCGGTTCGTACGCCGTGAGGCAGGAAGAACCATGGGTGGTGGTGGGTTAAGATGATCAGGTAACATCACTATTCTGCTGTTTTAAGCGGTGGTTTACAACTGTGAGGAAGGCCTCCCTCAGACTAGCGTCTTTCTGCGTTACCGCTACGCAAATGGTGATTAGACGACGACGCTCAAGATACAAGTGTGGGAAGTACCTAACAGTAAAACTACAAAATAATGCTCTAATTAGCATACATGTTATGCTAATTAGAGCATTATTTTGTAGTTTTAACAGTAAAACTCTGCAGTGTCGCTCTATAATTTCTCGCTTAACTACATTGCTTAATAGGGAAGCGAATTTTATTTTGCTATAATTATCAGAAAAGGCAGAGTGGAGTTAGTTAGTTAGTTTTGCAGGGCAATCGAATACCGCACTTAGCCTCATGATTGGGCCATTGTGCGCGATTTGTGGTATATCTTCCTACTCCAACCACCCCAGATCCCCCCAGAAGGCAAGCAGCCAGTTTAGGCTGCAAGGCAGAGTGGAGTCAATGAGGGCTATCGTTTTAGCGCTCGCCAGTTAGTGCCACTGTAGAGTAAGGTCCTGTCACTTGCTAGTAGCGAAGACAGTGGCGCCAACTGGTGAGCGCGAAAGTGGTAGGAGGAATATCGCATTTGCACTCATCAAGATGGCGCCACTGTAGAGTAAGGACCTGTCACTTGCTAATAGCGAAGACAGTGGCACCAACTGGTGAGCGCGAAAGTGGTAGGAGGAATATCGCATTTGCACTAGTCAAGATGGCGCCACTGTAGAGTAAGGTCCTGTCAATCGCCAGGGGTGCCAACTGTTAAGTATAAAAGCGATAGCGCTCATTGTTCAGTGTAGGCGCTCACTTGTAGACCATGCCGTGCGACACGACGATGTAGGGGTCGTCGCCGGCCGTGGCGAACAGCGGGTAGCGCGCGTGGAACGCCGCCGCGCGCACCGCCTTGCCGTGCAGCCGCAGCGTCTGGTACGGCTTCGACGACAGCTCCAGGTCGAACCTGTGGGAAGGGTACACATTTTAAAATTCGACAGTAACTTAGATGAATACTCAGTTGATACTCGTGTAAACTTCGTCACAGATCCATCACTTCCTCATAAAGCGACAAATCCAACGCTTTATTTACTAAACTTTTTACTTGTTTGTGTCGGCTGTATAGGTACGTACCGCGCGACTAAAGTCCGGTCGCCGAGCAGATAGAATTTCCACAGCGAGTGTGCGAGCGCAACAGAAATATAATTACGCGCGTGCAATAAGGATGGGTAGGTTGGGGTCATTGTACTAAATTCTATCTGCTCGGCGACCGGACTTCACAAGCCGGACGTGTGGCGCCTTTCTACATAATTGTGCGTTCGAACGCACAGCTAGCTGTATCGTGGAACTTTGAGCGAGTGACGACGTTGTCTTGACCTCGTACCTATCTTTAAAAAAACGGCGTGACATAATTTTCCTAGCAGTAATGCAAAAGCATATATGGGCAAGGTGACTCACCACATGCACTTGCGGTCGTAGGAGGCGACGAGCAGGTTGTCGCCCTTGGGGTGCACGGCCAGCGTGCTGACCCACTGCGCGCCCGTCAGCAGCTTGCGCACCAGCTCCTGCTTCACAAGGTGACTCACCACATGCACTTGCGGTCGTAGGAGGCGACGAGCAGGTTGTCGCCCTTGGGGTGCACGGCCAGCGTGCTGACCCACTGCGCGCCCGTCAGCAGCTTGCGCACCAGCTCCTGCTTCACAAGGTGACTCACCACATGCACTTGCGGTCGTAGGAGGCGACGAGCAGGTTGTCGCCCTTGGGGTGCACGGCCAGCGTGCTGACCCACTGCGCGCCCGTCAGCAGCTTGCGCACCAGCTCCTGCTTCACCAGGTCGTACACGCGCACCGCCCGTTGCGTCTGCAAGACCAACACGTATCATGTAGCATAGGGCAGCAACCGCGCTAGGCATGCCATCGTAGCTAGTGCGGCCAACGGCACCGGCGAACGCCGCGGGATAGTGTCAGAGTAAATACAAATGAGTAGATCATCTTCATAGAAACGCACTGAGAGCGGTTTGCAACTCCCCGCTAATCCACGCTAAATTTTGTCAGTGTGTGCGTGCGCGCCGCATACGTATTGGCGCGCTCACATACAAACCGCGCTCGGTACGTTTCTATGAAGATGACCTACTCATTTGTATTTACTCTGTTAGTGTTGCTTATTGATTTAAAAAAAGCAGCCAAAAACAATAGTCGATAGCACTATCGTCATTCCGCCCCCTTCTACAAGTGACTGAATGTTGACAGTCGTAATTTTGAAATCTCTTCACGGAGCGAAGTACATTTCAGCCAAATGACGTCCACTGGTAAACAAAGGCTGGATGGAGCGAAGTAGTTACTTCGCTATAGAAAAAAAAAATCCCGGAGCTAAGGGATTTCGAAATTACAACCGTCACGTTTCGCCACTCGTCTGGGATGGGTGAATGTTTTTCGGGGTACTATCGATAGTGACATCACTTAGATGGTTGGCAGTCCACATCAGTACGTTTCTCTAGAAACTTTCTGCCCCGTACCAAACTGTGGAATGGACTGTCGTCTGCGGTGTTTCCGGACGGATACGACCTGCAAGCTTTCAAGAGGAGAGCGTATCTTCACCTTAAAGGCCGGCAACGCACCTGTAACGCCCCTGGGTCTGCGGGTGTCTATGGGCGACGGTAATCACAAACCATCAGGTGATCCGTTTGCTCGTTTGCCTCCTGTCACATAAAAAAAAGTCACACGTACGGCCACGAAGAGCAGCGGCTTGGTGGGGTGGAAGAGCGCGCACTGCACGAGCCCCTTGCTGCGGCGGAAGGGCAGCTGGCTGCGGCGCCGCGACACCTGGTGCACGCTCACCGCGCGCGACGCGCCGTCCCGCACCGTGCAGCACACGTAGTCGCCGCGCCCGTGCCACGCCACCTGCGGAACGACGGTCACATTCAAGTACGGCCAGGCCTGTCCATCTCCGCGAGTTTACATCGAAAACAAAACACGCACGATGGCCCACCTACAGGATACTATTCGACAAGGCCTCACATACGACCGAACATTGACTCACGCACGCGTATTCTTGTGTATGATGGAAGAAAATTAAAGAAAATGGTGTACTAAATACTGTGCAGTATTTAACTGCCTAAATAATAATAATAAAAACACAGAATGTACTTTTTAAGTTGCCTCAAGACACTGAGAGGTAAATAAGTAGTTAATATTGTCGGCGCTCTATACTCGGGTAGCAGGGTTCGTAGGTTTTTATAAATAAAAGTTCATATAGACTGGTAAGACGGTAACTGTATTGTGTAAGCGCGAGGATGGGCCTTCAAGGCGTCCGACCGGTACCGAGGTTGCGTGCTGACTGACTAAACTCAACATTGGTTTTTCTCTCGACGGTCGGCGGCCTTTTCAGGTAACAATCGTAAAACAAAGTGAAAATAACACGAAGATACAAACAAAACAATTAGCATGAAACACATGGCAAAGGTTGGTACAAACATAATACAAAGTAAACAACAAACAATAGAAAGACATTACAAAGGTTGATGTTGCTTGATACACAGACACCTGCAATAATTGCATAGATCAACAATGGACCACATGTTACATCGGCGAAACACTAAAAAGATTTGAGTTAAACATTCCGACAATAAAATCCTAAAATTGCAGGTGCGTGAGAAACTAAAATTACCATGCTCTAAAATTAACACGCTATAACTAACAAAGCATTTACATCTTAAGTTTGTACAAGAAGTATTACAATTAAGTATATTTTAATTAATTGGTATGAGGCGTAAGTGGGACGTAGTCGCCACAGTACCCCCCTACCAGTGATTTAGATCACGAGAACAAAAGAGAACGAAAACAACAATCGCGATAAGTAAGCTACAAGTGATCTAAATAACGAAATAACAAAATTACAAAAAAGAAGATAATATAATTACGTTTGATTATCACAAGCCTGCTTGGTAGTAGTCTGGAAAACGAACGCGTCTACCAGAACGGCGAGGGAAGTCCGGTTCGATAGAGATAGGCGGTAAAGCTACAGATGGAGAACCTGAATTAACATTGGAACCGGTAGATTGACCTCGGCCACTCTCTAAAGTTACCTCCAATGGTATACTGCTGTCAGGATGGTTGTTTGGATGGTGTTCTGCATCTCTCAGAATATAGGCAGGTTTCAGTCTTTCGATCGATACCGTGACTTCGCGTCCACGTATATCGAGTACGAACGTTTTGTTTGTCCTGCTTATTACCTTATATGGCCCTTCGTAGGGCTGTTGCAGAGGAGCTTTAACAGCGTCATTCCTTACAAATACATGACTGGACGACAGCACATCTTTGAAACAGAAAGTACTCTTAATGCCATGGCGCGTGCCGTCGATTGGCTGTAACTTATTAAACTGCTGTCGTAGATGGTTGACGTAATCGCTAGGCACTGGGTTGGGCGTAACACTCTTACACAAAAACTCACCTGGGAGGCGCAAGCTCTGTCCGTATAGAAGTTCAGCAGATGTAGCTTGTAAATCCTCCTTCCAGGATGCCCTAATGCCTAACAATACTGTTGGTAATACCCGCGTCCAACTCTCGTCGGCATGACATTTAATTGCGCTCTTAAGTTGCCGATGAAAGCGTTCTACCATACCATTTGAAGACGGATGATAAGCAGTGGTGCGTAGGTGGTTCGAACCTAGTAGAGCGTTCAGATCTCTAAATAGGTGCGACTCAAACTGCCTGCCTTGGTCCGTTGTGATTCTGCTTGGAATGCCGAAACGTGCAATCCAATTCGAATAGAACGCGCGTGCTACTGTTTCTGCCTCTTGGTTGGGTATCGGTATCGCCTCAGGCCATCTTGAAAAGCGGTCGACGCACGTGAGGCAGTATCGATATCCCTCAGAGTAAGGCATAACGATAATGTCCAAATGAACGTGGTCAAACCGAGAAGATGGTGGTGCGAAAGTGCCAGGAAGAGTGATAACGTGTCGTGACACTTTAGAACGCTGGCAGCCCAAGCACGCTCTCGTCCACTTTTTGCAGTCAGAATTCATTGAGGGCCATACGAATCGTTGTGAAACGAGTTTCGTCGTAGCACGTGCCCCGGGGTGTGAATTCTGATGAAGTATGTTAAACGCTACCTTTCTGAAAGGCTCTGTAAGGTAGGGTCTGGCGCGTTGAGTTGATACATCGCAATAGACTGGTGTGTCGCTATCTGGCAAACTAAGAAGTCGTAATTGCAATGACGAGTTATTTGAATCTAACAACGACTTAAGATGAGTGTCATTTTCCTGTGACTTCGCAAGAGATTCCCAATCAAGGCCTTTACGAACGCTCTCTATACGCGAAAGTGCGTCGTCTGGCACGTTGTCTTCCCCACTCACATGACGTATGTCTGTTGAAAATTGACCGATTAAATCCAGGTATCTAAACTGCCTGGGTGAACACTGTTGCTCCTTTTTACGAAATGCATAGGTTATCGGCTTATGGTCAGTAAAAATTACAAACTGTCGTGCTTCAACGTAATGCCTAAAATGTTTGACTGCAGCATAGATAGCGAATAGTTCGCGGTCGTACGCTGAGTACTTTTGTTCGGCCGTAGTAAGTTTTTTAGAAAAGAATGCGATAGGGTGCCAATCGTTACCTACTTTTTGTTGCAGAGCTGCTCCAATGCTATTGTTTGATGCGTCACAAAAGAGGCCTAACTCGGCGTCGTCCCGAGGATGGGCTAACAAAGCTGCCTGTGCTAGACTCTCCTTACAAATATCGAAATCTTTTCTCGCCTGATCCGTCCACGCAATTGGAGTTTTACCTTTTATGTTACCATGCAGCAGCTCGTTAAGACTAGATTGGCTAGCGGCTGCGTTAGGTATGCACCTTCTATAAAAGTTTAGCATACCTAGGAACCGTCGTAGCTGCTTTGCTGTGGCCGGAAGTGGGTACGTCCGTATTGCTTCAACCTTTTCAGGGAGCGGACGAGTACCGTCGGCGGACACTAAATAACCTAGGAATTCGATCTCTGATTGGCCAAATACACATTTCTTAGGATTAATCACTACACCATATTTTCTTAACCTATTAAATACTGTCTCTAAGTGTTTTAAATGTTCATTTTCATCACTGGATGCAATTAAAATATCGTCTATGTAGCAGTAACAAAAGTCTAATTCACTTAACACTTCGTCCATAAACCGCTGAAACGTTTGAGCTGCGTTGCGCAAGCCGAACGTCATGAACTTGAACTCGAATAAACCGAACGGCGTTGTGATGGCAGTCTTTGGAATGTCTTCTTCAGCGATAGGGATTTGATTGAATGCACGCACTAGATCTAATTTTGAGAACACTTTACTACCACTTAAAAACTGTGCGAAGTCTTGAATGTGACGCACTGGATACTGATCGGGCACTGTTCTTGCATTCAGAGCTCGGTAGTCACCGCATGGACGATGTTTTTCTTCAGTCTCCTTTTCACTTCCAGGAATCGGTGATGAACTGGATTCTGGCGTGGAGGATGTGGTTGTCTTGGTTACCATAACTAAGGGCGCTGCCCACGGGCTTTTCGATGGACGAGCGATGCCAAGTTTAACCATCGAATCAAACTCTTTCTTGGCAGCTCTAAGACGATCGGGAGCGAGCCTTCGCGGTTTGAGTGCTACGGGAGGTCCTGGCGTCACCAGTATGTGGTGTTTCGTTCCGTGCTTTACCTCCTGCATGGCTCCGTCTGGTCGTGTTATCGCAACATACTTGGACAGTAGATCGAGGTAAGGTGATGTTCCACTTAAAGTTTTCACAGTGAGTTGCTCACACTCAGCCACATGTCCATTGACCGTAAGATGAGTGATCGCGTCTACCAACCTCTTATTTTTTGCATCTACCATCAGGTTGTAGTGAGCGAGGAAATCTACACCTATAATGGGTTTCTGTACATCCGCTACCACGAAAATCCATGGGAAGTCTCTTCGAAGCCCGAGGTTCAAGGTCAGTGCGATAGTACCATACGTGGTTATTGAAGTTCCATTGGCGGCGACTAATCCATAGGCAGAAGCTTTGCAAGCCGTAGGGACTAGTGCTTTAGGGTATACGCAAAGGTCGGCCCCTGTATCAATGAGGAACGTTACATTATTGGCCTTGTCGGTAACGAAGATGCGGCGTGTAGGTGTATGGGGAATTGCGTCACCCGCCGTTAATGACTCCCGCTGGCGTTTCCCTGCTGTGGTTTGTTGTAGGAACAAGGTCCAATGCACTTCTTCGCTCGTGAACCGTAACGATGATGGTCCCAACATAGCCAGTCTGTCAGTCTAGTTCTAGACCGTGAAGAGGTACACGAGCGTGAGTTTGAACGACCGCGTGGCCTGCTACTTCTCGTGTCTACCTTGCTTACTTGCGCCTGTTGCAAATTCTTCATGAGAAGCGCCATGTTCTCCTCCAGCCGGCGTAATCGTTCGTCAGTTATGTGTGTGGAGATTGCCGCTGCTGGGGGCGATGGCCTCGTGCACCGTAGCCTGGCGTTTTCAGCTAATAAGTCGGCGGTGTCGGCGAATGTGTCGAGTGGCGTATCCCTCTTGACGGGACTATTAGCCATTTTAACGACACGCTGATTACACTCACAAAAAAAACTGTCAGAAAGTCTATAAATTATCACTGCGCGAAATTATCACTGCGCGGCGCGAACCTGAACCCTGATAAAACCCTAAGCGCACAATAAAACACGTAAGATCACGTCGGGGTCACCACTGTCGGCGCTCTATACTCGGGTAGCAGGGTTCGTAGGTTTTTATAAATAAAAGTTCATATAGACTGGTAAGACGGTAACTGTATTGTGTAAGCGCGAGGATGGGCCTTCAAGGCGTCCGACCGGTACCGAGGTTGCGTGCTGACTGACTAAACTCAACATTGGTTTTTCTCTCGACGGTCGGCGGCCTTTTCAGGTAACAATCGTAAAACAAAGTGAAAATAACACGAAGATACAAACAAAACAATTAGCATGAAACACATGGCAAAGGTTGGTACAAACATAATACAAAGTAAACAACAAACAATAGAAAGACATTACAAAGGTTGATGTTGCTTGATACACAGACACCTGCAATAATTGCATAGATCAACAATGGACCACATGTTACATCGGCGAAACACTAAAAAGATTTGAGTTAAACATTCCGACAATAAAATCCTAAAATTGCAGGTGCGTGAGAAACTAAAATTACCATGCTCTAAAATTAACACGCTATAACTAACAAAGCATTTACATCTTAAGTTTGTACAAGAAGTATTACAATTAAGTATATTTTAATTAATTGGTATGAGGCGTAAGTGGGACGTAGTCGCCACAATATTATTCATGATAATTCATGGTTAATCATGTGTTTCCTCCGCCATTTTCCTCAGTTTGGCACCTTACGTCACATCATTTTACCGAAGTCAGCCCTATAGCTTCGGGGCAGTGCCGATCACTGACGTTTGTCAACAAAACGGTGCTTGACTCTTGAGACAGGCTAAATTACACCATATTGTTAATGACATTGAGCATACATTTTTTTAAATACCTTCGCGAAGTAAAACTTCTGTACGTAGTACTTATTATTATTCTGTGGTACGGCCAACGAGAAGCGATACCAAATGTAAACAAACCCAATGTCATGGTCATTTGGAATAGCAAGGGTTTGACTTTGACATATTTTGGCGGGAGAACGAAACATTACGACAAATACACAAGATGGGAAGAGACAGAATAGATTGTCAGTTCGACAGTCGAATCGACCTTTTGTATCGCTGCTAGTTGGCCGTACTTTAGTCACGTCAACTCTTCATGTCGGTAGACCTTCGTCCAAACTGCAAACACTAAAAAATCCGGCGATCCACTCTATACATATACGGGACACATTTAACTAGAATTTATAACCAGTTAAAAATCGTTTCATCCACGAAGACGTGCCCCACCAATTTTTGGTCGAGGGAAGCGTGGGGTGCGGGAAGTTTAATCTCATTGATAATTTAGCGTGTACCGATAACACTCAAACATTCGCGGAAGAATCGTGGGGCGGATCTTCGTGGATGAAACGATCTATAATAGAAGACAAACAAAGACTAGGCTGGCTCTGACTACATCGTCATGTGTCGCGATCTAGAGCCGAAAGCCTTTAAATTGATCAAGAAATGGTAGATCTAAAAACTCACATGTATGACGGGTTTGAAGTGTGTGACGGCGATACGCACGCCGATGGCCCACTCCTCGGGCTTCACGCGGTCCCACGTCACGCACGACTTCGTACGCTCGTCCACTGCGGGCGGAATACTTTCGTTAGTAACGTGACGTAACGTAACTGTAGTAGATGGCGGATATGGCGGTATGACGTCATGATGAATGGAAGCTATGCTATCTGTCTATTGCGGTACATAAAATCACTAAGGATAGCGTTCTTCAGAAAACTGTGAAATAAAAAATTGTCTGTCTTTTGTGTTAGAATACTATTTCGAGCAATAATAATTTCGCACTGGCATGTGATAAGACAAACACCAAAGACTCCAGTGGATCGGTAGTCGATGATCGGTACTATCATGTAGGCAGGCAGGAAAGTTCTCGAGTGGCGAACACGGGCTGGAAGACGTAGCGTGGGTAGGCCTCCTTCTAGGTGGACCGACGATCTGGTAAAGGTCGCGGGAAGAGCCTGGATGTGGGCAGCGCAGGACCGTTCATTATGGAAAACCTTGGGGAGGCTTGTCCAGCAGTGGACGTCATTTGGCTGAAACGAACGAACTATGACCGAACGAGATGGAGGACTGTTGTGGACGCCCTCTTCCCCATCTAGGGGACATAGGACCATAAGTCAAGTAAGTCAAGAACGAACTATGATGTGACGTCATAATAGCAAATTAAGAACACTCACTGGCGATGTCGTGCGCCGGCGGCGGCTCGTCCAGCAAGCGGTCTGTTCGCTCCGCCACTCTGTGTGCTCCGATGTCCGCTCCAGGGTTGAGCAGCAGCAGCCGGTTGCCGACGGCGGCGGCCACCAGGCTGAGGCCGGGCGCGGGCCCCCAGCACACGCGCGTCACACCCTCGCCGAGACGGATGCTTCGCAAGCAACGCCCGGTGCTCGTCTCCCACACTGAATAGAATAGAATAGAAAAACCTTTATTTGACACGAAAACACAAATGAAAATGAACAAATAAAAGAAGAGAAAACACAAAAAAAAAATTAACACACAACATTACATTAAAATATAATACATAAATCTCGTGCCATAAAGGCCCCCGCTAAGTATTAATCGAAACGCGCGTGTAGCGTGTCTCGACACTGGTTTTCAGCGGGTGCCTCTGTACCTGGTGTGACGGTAAAAAAAAACAACTAAAACCCTGCAATTTATTTGATAAAATAACTCCGAAATTCCGTAAGAATTATTCAAGGATTACAATAAGAAAATATTTGAGATGTTAGACATCAATGGAAATGAGGTGAGGATATGGTGGCAAAAGTGGAGCGAAGGTAAAGTACGGAGTAGAGCCCTCGTCATCGTAACTACATTTGTTACGTAGCATGAAAGGTTTCATTATGTTAATGGAGAGACTACGCAGTGTAACTACGATTGGTAAAGACAAGAAGACAATAGGCGAGGATTTGGGCTCAGTGGTATGTAATTTAGAAGGCTAATCTTCAGAAGAAGACTAAAGTTTGTCTCCACTGAGCAGATTTCTGCTCTAAACTAGACATTTACTGGAAGTCTAAATCTAAAAAAATCGCACAAAAATCTAAGTATCCGTAGCATTACAATAAGCATCTCCATACCTTTAACCGTGCCGTCGTCGGATCCGGACACGATGTACTGTCCGGAGGGGTCGAAGTCCGCGCTCCGGACGGCGCCCTCGTGTCCGGTCAGCCGCAGCACTTCTTGCGTGGGGAAGGGCTGCAGGTCGCGCGGCGACGGCAGCTTCGGCACTAAGTCCTCGGGGCTGATCGTTAGCTGGAGGGAAGTAAGTAGATTACATTACATTTTTGGACGGAAACCTTATTGGTGTCAATCGTTGTTCAGGTAGGTGTGATGTGCTTAGTGCTTTGACTTTTATTTATATCTCAGGTAAACCAGTCTTTCTCATTCTTTTCTTGAAGGTTTTGGAATGGCATTGGAAGTCAATGTTTTTTTTCTTCATTGTAAAATTGTTTTGTATTCGTTACTGTAGTGTGCGTTTTGGACACGCACATTTTTTTGGTAGGCGTGGCTAACAACAATGGAGAAGTTTCCAATATTTTTTATTAATACAATTTGAAAATATAAGTAAATTAAACATAAATGTGAAAGAATCATTAAAATATCTCTACGAATGGAGAAATTATAAGGCCTTGAAGTTGCGCTTGAAGATAATTTCACGCTAGCCAAGGGGCCGTTCAAGTATTACGTAAGCAGATTTCTTACCATTTTTTACCCCCCCGCCCCCCTTGTCATCAAAAGTAAGCAAAGTATGCCCCTCCCCCTATGCTTACGTAAACATTTTTAGTTATGCGGACTACGACTCTCAAATTTCAATGGGCAGTGTCGGCACGAGAGTTAATTATTAGACAAGTGAATAGCGCACGGTAATTTCCCTAATGTGCGGTAATTCCCCTAATCAGTTCTCAAAGCGAATGCCTACGTAAAAACGTAAATAACTAACGATGACGTAATCATCATCTAGACTCCCCTACCCCCCCATGTCATCCAAAATAAGCAAAACAGAGACCCCCCCACCCCCCCTTGGTGCTTACGTAATACTTGAACGGCCCCTAACGGGTCAGCGTGTGACGTCACGCCATTCTAACGGAGTACAATCAAGGAATAATCCTTGACCCCCATAAAGCACCTAATTTTGCACCGTTGCAGATGGACGTGCCATCAGCAAACAATTATTAATTTATTTTTACACTAAATAAAATCAGTGTCGTGCATACATCGCATAAATCTGTGTCAGCGCGTGTTAGTCATGCAGTCATTGACATACTTTACCTGGGTTTTAGTGTCATTGTGAATACTAAATACGAGAATGGAGAGTCCCTTTGGTAGGAGCACCAGGACCAGTCGCAGCCCCCCTCCACCACAACATAAACCACAAGCTAAGGTAGCCCACCCCCCCACTGAGTCGAACATTGAAAGTACTGTATCGACCCAGGAAATACAAAAATGGCTTTCATCAATTGAGAACTGCCTGAGTGAGATATGCAACATATCTGCTGAGGGAAAGATGAACACTGAGCAGAAACTGAAAATCAACAACTATAGCAGAAATGTCATGGGAGGTGTATCTCAGTTAGCCGTGCAATACCAGTGTCTGAAACAAAGATACATCTCAGCCCAACTGACTATCAATACCTTAACGGACCAAAAAGAGACGTCAAATCAAATTGGGGAACAGATTCAGGACCTGAAAGAATGCATACGTACTGCCCCCCAAGTTCAACCACCTAGCTTATCTTTCGCTGACGTGGTACGAACTACCAAACATACGATCGCACGGCCTTCGAGCACCAGCACTTTGGCCATTTACCCAACTAGCAAAGATAAGTCGAGCGAAGACACGAAAAAGCTCATTCAAACAATAATCAAGCCCGAAGAACTTAAACTGCATATACGCGGAATAAGAAAAACCAAAGAGGGAGGTGTTATTATTAGCGCTGAAGGTAAGGATGACCTTGAGAAGCTCAAGCAGTCAGAACAGCTGAGAACCTCGGGCCTGAAAATTGAAGTGACCACAAAACGGATGCCAAAAGTTATATTACTAGGAGTGCCCGCCAATACCCCCGAAAAGGAACTTCTGGAATGTTTATTTGAGCAAAATATTTCGGGAAAACATCAGCATATAGAGCGAGAAGAGTTCTTAGCCAAGGTAAAACTTAGCCACAAATCCGGCAAAAAAGATGCGAGTCACTGTAACTACATACTTGAACTACCCTCTGACCTCCGAAAACTTATTATTCAGCAGGAAAGGGTTTTCATAAATTGGACCTCATGCCCAGTACGGGATTATACAATTGTGACCAGGTGTTTCAAATGCCAACAATACGGGCACTCAGCTAAATATTGTCGAGAGACTGAATCCACCTGTGGGCACTGCAGCCACGTCGGGCACTCAATTAAAGAATGCCCAAAGCAACAAGACCCTGCCAATTGCGCTACGTGTCGGCGATACAACAAACCGAGTCAACATAAAACAGGAGATGAACAATGTCCCGCTCGGAAAACTGCTGAGGCTCGATATCTGAATTCCATAGACTATGGAGGCGCCTAGAGCGCCACACAACCAGTTCTACAAGCACAGGGATGGGTAATATATCACCTGATTTTATTAAGGACATAGATTCTTCTTATGAATTTGAATCAATAGTATGTGACCCACATTCGTGCTCGTCCTATTTATCTAATAATAATATTAAAAGTAGTCTTAACATTTTCATGCAGAATATTCGTAGCATTAATTGTAACTTTAATGGAATGTTAGCGATACTTAGCCAAATTAATGTGGAAATAGACATGTTAGTCTTAACTGAATGCTGGCTCACCTCTTCCCCTCCAATTCCTCAGCTACTAGGGTATGATTCGTACGTAACTAACAAAACTAATATTTTACAAAACGACGGCGTAACTCTGTACATTAAAAGTAATTTGAGCAAGGTCACTGTGGAGGAACCCGACATAGTGGATGCAAATTGTCTCATTGCAAAGATAGGTACAGATACGGCAATTGTAGCTATATATCGTTCACCATCATATCATAATATTACCAATTTCCTACAGTCATTGAATCAAATTTTACAACAAGTATCAAACTTTAAAAATGTATTCATTATGGGCGATATAAATATCGACATCAAACTCGGCAATATCGAAAGTAGGTCACAGGAATACCTGACCTTTGCAGCTTACCTAGGTTTCCTACCTACTCATCTCCATCCCACTAGGTCGGGTAACTGCTTAGACCATATATTAGCAAAAAGTATCATCCCACTACAAACTTTAGTACTAACTTCCTCATTGACTGACCACAATTCCTTGCTGTTGTGCTTAGAAAAGCGCTACCAAAAATCTTACAGTATGCCAAAACGATCAACAATGTGTGCTCAATCAGCGCTCCATGACCTTGAAAACTTAGATTTAACGCCTTTCTACAGTTCAGATGACGTCAATAAATCGGCCAATTATCTTATAAATTCACTAAAAAAGATAATTGTACAAAATACACGGACTGTATATTCAACCAGTAGTTCCAAAATTAAGAAACCATGGATAACTCCAGGTCTTCTGCGCTGCATAAGACATCGAGACAAACTTCATAAAAAATACACAAGAACACCAGACAGTGAAACTCATAAAATAATTTATTTTAGGTATAGAAATTTCTGTAATAATCTTTTAAAAAAATTAAAGCGTCAGTATGAACGTGACGAAATTCATAAAGCAGGTCATGACAAAAAGAAATTGTGGAAAGTCATCAAAAATATCACCTACACTACTAACACCAAATCTTCCGCTCGGCAACTAATCACGAATTCCGCCTCGGCTGCACAATCCGTAAATTGTGTAAACAAGTTCTTTACTAATATAGGCAAAAATCTCGCTGAAAAAGCTAAACTAAATTGCACGCAACTTTTTCCCTCTATGCAAAACCCTTCCAAATTACAAACATTATACTCGTTTGCCCTATTTGACACTGACGAGGCCGAAGTTGAGCAAATTATCATGACGCTGAAGAATGACTGTGCGTCAGGAATTGACAAAATCCCCTGCTCTTTTATTAAACAATTCAAAAAACAACTTACTCCTCCGCTCACACATCTTTTCAATCAATGCATGTCGAAAGGAATTTTTCCCAACGTACTAAAGAAAGCTATAATACGACCCATACATAAAAGTGGAGATAAAACCTGTATGAATAACTACCGCCCGATAGCTTTACTGCCATCCATTTCCAAGATCCTTGAAAGGCTTATTTATAACAGACTCTTAAATTATTTAGAAAAAAATAAACTTTTGGCAGACACTCAATTCGGTTTCAGACCGAATAGGTCTACTGATGACGCAGTACATGAGCTCACCAATTACATTGCGAGGCAACTAGACTCAGGTAATAAATGCTTAGTCATCTTCCTTGATCTTGCAAAAGCTTTCGATACAATTTCGATACCAATGCTTCTAAAGAAATTATACGACCTGGGTATTAGAGGAATTCCTCATACTCTAATCAAGGATTATCTTTCGGAAAGAACTCAACGTGTAATTATAGATGATGAAGTGAGTGAAGAGTTAATTGTCGAATATGGGGTTCCACAGGGTAGCATACTGGGGCCGCTGTTATTTCTCACGTATATCAATGACCTATGCCTACTTCCACTTCCCGACAACAAAGGGAAAATAATATCATACGCCGATGATACAGCTTTAATGTTTAGCGCAAACACCTGGAGTGACGCGTTCGCACAAGCTCAACTCGGTTTCGACTCTGTCAATCAGTGGCTTAAAAACAACTTACTAACCCTTAATGTAGATAAAACTAAGTTCATAACATTCTCCTACAATGCTTTCTCGCAGCCTACCTCAAACGTATACTCCATTAAAGCCCACTCCTGCACTAATTCTCAACAAGCATGTGCATGCCCTTATTTAAATAGTACTGATAATATGAAATACTTAGGTCTAATCATTGATAAACACCTGAACTTTAAAGCTCACGTCGAAGCTCTCACATCTAGAGTCAGAAAATTGATATTTGCCTTCAAAAATCTGAGACACGTGGCTAAGGGTCCTCTTCTCAAAACTGTCTACCTCACGCTATGTCAGTCATTAATTACTTACTGTATTACATCCTGGGGAGGCACGCATAAAACTACACTAATACGCTTAGAAATAGCTCAAAGAGCTGTTCTGAAAGTAGGCACTTTCCGACCAACACGCTTCCCTACAGTAGAGCTTCTTACGAAATGCGACGTTCTATCAGTACGTCAACTTTTCGTATTACTAACAATCCTCAAAAAACACTCACTAACTACCTTTAATCCCGACCTCAAAGCCAACAAAAGGCGCGCCGACATCGTATGTCCCTCTGAGCGATTTAACAGACAGCATACCCACAAATTCTTTTGTTTTCTAGGAAGCTTTTTGTACAACAGTATAAACAAGTATCTCTGTATATACCCAATGAACAGCAAAGAATGTAAATATGCACTGCAGAAATGGCTCAAGGGTAAAACATATGATGACACAGAAAACCTGTTAATAGTTATTAGTTAAATTACTTACTTTAGGTATGCTAACTATAAATAAACATTCTGTCAGCAAAATTTTATTTATGTAACAAAATTGTCAACCTTTACCTTTATCAACATTGTTTTGGTGTAATTATTTATAATATCTGTTTAATAAGCACTAACTTACATAATAAGTATGGATACCTAAAACACAGGCAAACATTTTTGCTTAGTTTAGGTATACTACCTTAATTAAAATATTGTTACTAACCAAATAATTTCATAGCCCCATTTAAGTTTCTTGTATTTAGGCTAAGTCTTTATTCAATAAATTTATCTTATCTTATCTTATCTTAGCTGACTATCGTACATCAAACTGGTACTATTTATTTATTTATTTTTTGGGAAACATACAGTTACAATGTAATTTAACTTAGGTGCAGTAAGACAACACATAAACCAATTAAGTTTCCACATTTATTTATTACTAGCTGACCCGGCGAACTTTGTTCCGCCTTAATGGCAATAAATAAGCAGACTTTTTTTTATTTCGAACGGGATAAAAAGTATCCTATGTCCTTCTCCTGGCTCTAAACTACCTCCCTGACAATTTTCAGCTAAATCGGTTCAGCCGTTCTTGAGTTATAAGTGGAGTAACTAACACGACTTTCTTTTATAAATATAGACTATTGAGTTTTTGTGCACGTACCCTCATCTTGATGGCTCGAGGCGCGAGGTAGAGGTCGAGGCAGCGCAGGAAGCGCTCGCGGATGAAGCGCTCGTAGGCGGGCACGGCGCGCAGTGATGCGAACTTCTGCGGGAGGAACGTGTACTTGCGCTTCCACGGCGTCTCGCTCAGCTTGTTCCACTCTTTCATCTGCGGCAATAAGTTTTAGTTAGAGGCTATAGAAAATGAGTTATTATAAGATCGTTATGTAGCTAGAAAACGTGTGCAGTTTTGGGTCTACCATCAGACGTGTTGCGGATAGGGGAACGCCCCCCGGCTATAGTTTTAGTCACTCGCTATGAAGACCTATAGGGCAGGAGTCACACTGGAAGCCATATTACATAAATACCTCATTGTTATTAGCTTATTACTAACACTAGATTAAGCTCATCATGTTACTAACACCTATGGATCTATGTCTGAAATAAACGTTTTATTATGTTTGTACGCTTTGGAGCTCACGGGTCAAAAGTGGCCCGGTCCTTTATAAGGCTTGCGTGGGGATACAGATCCAACACGTAGAGGCCGTTTTAAGCGCAAAATAATCGACAAAAGTGAAAGTGGTGCACATGCTGGATCTAGTCTTATTATTATTTATTATTCTAGAAAATGAGTTATTATAAGGTCGTTTTATGTCTAGAAAAATCTTCTGTGTGCAGTTTTGGGTCGGCCATCAGACGTGCCCCCGGGTTGCGGATAGGGGAACGCCCCCCAGTCACGGAGGGTACTGGTTTGCTGGCACGAACAAAAACCACAGCGCGGTAGGTCTGATTGCACAGTGGTATAGAGTATACCGTAACGTAACCCGATACGGTTTTATCATGGCCCATGACAATGAGGAGAAAACAACTGGAGGAGGGGATTGAGGATCCCCTTGAAGCCAGAATGGCCTGAGACGGAGCTGCAGATGAATCCCTAAGCTAGGATAATAACTCGCGGCTCCGTTTCATTGGGCTCCGGTGGACACCGGATTCAATGGGTAAGCCCCGCCCTTCGGCCCTGGCGGCGAGTCCCACACACGGGCTACCTTTAAGGGCTACTTTTTCTTTTTATTTATTTACTAGCGGCCGCCCACGACTTCGTACGCGTGGATCCCGTTTTACCCCCTTTTCCGGAATTTTCTTTGCTATAAACCTCACGGAGCCCGAGACCTTTCCAACGAATGCAAAATCGTGTAAATCGGTTCGTGCGTTCTGGAGTTATAGCGTCAGGGAGGAAAACCCGACTTATTTTTATATAGTAGATTTATATTAGGGAAACAAACAATTTTGATATACAGACAAAAAATCGCACAAAAAATAGGACAGAAATCAGCAAAGTTTCCACAGTTAAAATTAATACAGAGTGCAGACTAAAAATTAATTAAATAGTAATAAATTATACATTAATTTCTAAATGTCAAATAAATACAATGTCAATTTTATAAAATGTCAAACAGTTAAATTTAATATTTGTTATTGTTTGTTTTTTTTTTATTTGACGTTCATAAGTGCCACTTGTGGTCTAAACTGAATAAATATTTTTGATTTTGATTTTTGATTGACACATCGGCGTCATTCTCCGGGTGTTACCTCCTTGGAGTCGAGCAGGTACTCGGGCGGCGGGTTGTAGCTCTCGGCGTGTGACGGCAGCGGACGGCGCGGCGCGGGGATGTGCTTGTGGACGCCGCAGCCGCTCCTGTACGTAGTACTTATTATTATTGTGTGGTGTCACCTCCTTGGAGTCGAGCAGGTACTCGGGCGGCGGGTTGTAGCTCTCGGCGTGTGACGGCAGCGGACGGCGCGGCGCGGGGATGTGCTTGTGGACGCCGCAGCCGCTCCTGTACGTAGTACTTATTATTATTGTGTGGTGTCACCTCCTTGGAGTCGAGCAGGTACTCGGGCGGCGGGTTGTAGCTCTCGGCGTGTGACGGCAGCGGACGGCGCGGCGCGGGGATGTGCTTGTGGACGCCGCAGCCGCTCCTGTACGTAGTACTTATTATTATTGTGTGGTGTCACCTCCTTGGAGTCGAGCAGGTACTCGGGCGGCGGGTTGTAGCTCTCGGCGTGTGACGGCAGCGGACGGCGCGGCGCGGGGATGTGCTTGTGGACGCCGCAGCCGCTCCTGTACGTAGTACTTATTATTATTGTGTGGTGTCACCTCCTTGGAGTCGAGCAGGTACTCGGGCGGCGGGTTGTAGCTCTCGGCGTGTGACGGCAGCGGACGGCGCGGCGCGGGGATGTGCTTGTGGACGCCGCAGCCGCTCCTGTACGTAGTACTTATTATTATTGTGTGGTGTCACCTCCTTGGAGTCGAGCAGGTACTCGGGCGGCGGGTTGTAGCTCTCGGCGTGTGACGGCAGCGGACGGCGCGGCGCGGGGATGTGCTTGTGGACGCCGCAGCCGCTCCTGTACGTAGTACTTATTATTATTGTGTGGTGTCACCTCCTTGGAGTCGAGCAGGTACTCGGGCGGCGGGTTGTAGCTCTCGGCGTGTGACGGCAGCGGACGGCGCGGCGCGGGGATGTGCTTGTGGACGCCGCAGCCGCTCCTGTACGTAGTACTTATTATTATTGTGTGGTGTCACCTCCTTGGAGTCGAGCAGGTACTCGGGCGGCGGGTTGTAGCTCTCGGCGTGTGACGGCAGCGGACGGCGCGGCGCGGGGATGTGCTTGTGGACGCCGCAGCCGCTCCTGTACGTAGTACTTATTATTATTGTGTGGTGTCACCTCCTTGGAGTCGAGCAGGTACTCGGGCGGCGGGTTGTAGCTCTCGGCGTGTGACGGCAGCGGACGGCGCGGCGCGGGGATGTGCTTGTGGACGCCGCAGCCGCTCCTGTACGTAGTACTTATTATTATTGTGTGGTGTCACCTCCTTGGAGTCGAGCAGGTACTCGGGCGGCGGGTTGTAGCTCTCGGCGTGTGACGGCAGCGGACGGCGCGGCGCGGGGATGTGCTTGTGGACGCCGCAGCCGCTCCTGTACGTAGTACTTATTATTATTGTGTGGTGTCACCTCCTTGGAGTCGAGCAGGTACTCGGGCGGCGGGTTGTAGCTCTCGGCGTGTGACGGCAGCGGACGGCGCGGCGCGGGGATGTGCTTGTGGACGCCGCAGCCGCTCCTGTACGTAGTACTTATTATTATTGTGTGGTGTCACCTCCTTGGAGTCGAGCAGGTACTCGGGCGGCGGGTTGTAGCTCTCGGCGTGTGACGGCAGCGGACGGCGCGGCGCGGGGATGTGCTTGTGGACGCCGCAGCCGCTCCTGTACGTAGTACTTATTATTATTGTGTGGTGTCACCTCCTTGGAGTCGAGCAGGTACTCGGGCGGCGGGTTGTAGCTCTCGGCGTGTGACGGCAGCGGACGGCGCGGCGCGGGGATGTGCTTGTGGACGCCGCAGCCGCTCCTGTACGTAGTACTTATTATTATTGTGTGGTGTCACCTCCTTGGAGTCGAGCAGGTACTCGGGCGGCGGGTTGTAGCTCTCGGCGTGTGACGGCAGCGGACGGCGCGGCGCGGGGATGTGCTTGTGGATCCCGCGGAGCCGCTCCTCCTCGTCGTTCGCCAAAGAACCCCACAGGTTGTAGAAGTTCTTCTCCTGGGAACATTGAAATTCAAGTATTCGCTATAAAAATACACCAATAGGGCGTCTGTTTTTGAGTCATTTTCTGTCTGTCCACGACGGTTTTACAGATCATAATATTGTCAATTGAATGAGGGCTATCGTTTTAGCGCTCACCAGTTTGCGCCACTGTAGAGTAAGGTCCTGTCACTTGCTAGTAGCGAAGACAGTGGCACCATCTGGTGAGTGCTATTTAAAGTGGTAGGAGGACTATCGCATTTGCACTCATCAAGATGGCGCCACTGTAGAGTAAGGTCCTGTTAATCGCCAGGGGTGCCAACTGTTAAGTATAAAAACGATAGCCCTCATTGAATGTGGTGTCAGGTATTCAATTGTACAAAAAATAGACTAAGGCAATAATCATTTGTGTAGGTGTGTGAAAGAAATGTTTTGATTTGATTTGATAATCGGTTGCTGGGCAGTTCTCGAGTTCTCATACATTTGCATCGAACCGTAATCGCACGATTTGCGCTTCACTGGGGCACTGAAGCGGAAATTGTGATTGTGATATGCGAATCACCCAGAAACAGCACGGATATCGCGCGTGTCCGAAGCAGGCCGAAAATCTCTGTTATTCTTTTGTTACTTCCCAATGAGAGTTTTCGCGTATGAAAAATCCGCCAGATGGCAATACGTAGACGCAGGGTCCAAATGCTGCATGATTGGTGATTTTTAACATGACATTGACAGATATGTGTCCACCAAACACGCAGCAGTCAGACCCCACATCCACGTCCCGCCATCTAGCAGATCTTTCATACGCGAAAACCCTCATTGAATACCACGCGATAGCAGCTAACTTATAAATACTACACTCACCCGCTTCTTCCTCCTCTCGTCGGCGATCTGCTTGCGCGTCTTGGTCCAGCCCATCTTGAGCGCGTGCACGATCTTGGCCACCTGCAGCTGCTCCGTGCGAGACGGCAGGAACGAGCGCTTGTGCTCGGGGAACGCGCGCAGCGGCGTCGCTAATACTTCGCGACTGAACCACTCCACCCACGGCTGGGGACAATCATATTGATCCTGAAGGCTAGCTTCCGACACCCTAAAGATACGACTAAAGTCTGGTCCGTGAGCACGTAGAATCCCATCCAATGACCCCAAGCTGCCCATCCTTGTCGCTCGCACGTCATTATGTTGCTGTCGCGCTCGCACACTCACTGCGGGCGCGCGTCCCACGTGCTCACGGACCAGGCTTTAGCATGTCTTCATTCACATTCATCGCTTTTCACGTCAAGTGACGGCAGCGTATCTCGTTGAAAAATGTGAGAGGGAATCTAACAAAGCGTTAGTTAAATAACCTAACCTAACCTAACAAGATTTTTAATAAGTACAAAAATATAACTCTAAGATACGAAGAAGAGGCGTGTAGTTCCGTTTCGGCAGAGTAGAATAGGACCACCTTTGACTTTCCCGTGGATGTCGTAAGACGCGACTAAGAGAAAAAGATGCGAATATCAGGCCTCTCCTTAAATAAGAGAGGATCATTCTCCTGCAGTGGAGACTAAATGGTCAGACAATGAATACAAATTATACAGTTATCAGTTTCAAGAGACAATCAAAAGTACACTGTGTAATACCTGGTACTCGTCGTGGTTGGGGTCGGGCACGTGGCCGGCGCGGATGCGCTGGATGAGTTCCAGGTCCTCCTTGCTGAGCCGCACGTCCTGCCCGGTCTGCGGGTCGCGCACTGTGCGCCAGAAGTCGGGGTCTTCGCATTTCCTGCACAACACGACATTAAAGTCAGAAAGAAGTTTTCAAATGAACACGCACGATGACCCCCTACAGGATACTATTCGAGAAGGCCTCACATACGAGCGAGCATTGACACGCACGCGTATTCTTGTGTATAATGGAAAAAAATTAAGAAAATGGTGTACTAAATACTGTGCAGTATTTAACTGCCTAAATAATAATAAAAACACAGAATTTTATTTTTTTAAGTTGCCTGAAGACACTGAGAGGTAAATAAGTAGTTAATATTATAGCTAAATCATGTATTTCCTCCGCCATTTTCTGCAGTTTGGTACCTCATGTCACATAATTTTACCGAAGTCAGCCCTATAGCTTCGGCGCAGTACCGATCACTGACGTTTGTTAACAAAATGGTGCTTGACTCTTGAGACAAGCTAAATTACACCATATTGTTAGTGACATTGAGCATACATTTTTTTAAATACCTTCGCCTAGTAAAACTTCTGTACGTAGTGCTTATTATTATTCTGTGGTATTACGAAAAAGAAAGTCATGAAAGCTTTTGTAGTGAGGAGAGATCCACGCAATCCTGATTTTCAGGCCGTTGTCGCCCGACTCGTCCTCGTCTGTCATGTTAGTAATGTGCTCACTTGAGGAACTCGTCGATCTGGTCGCGCTGCGGCGGGCGCATGATGCGGCGGCCGTCGAGGTCGTAGCCGACGTGCGGGTACTCGTTGTACCACCACATCGGGATGTCGCCCACCGTGTTGCGCCGCTCCTCCTCGTCCGACGTGTCGCCCGACTCGTACTCATCTGGAATAAGCTTGGCCTGTTAAAGTCCGGTTGCCGAGCAGATAGAATTTTGTCCAATGACCCAAGCTACCCCGCGAGTGATGCGCGATTTATATATTGCTGTCGCGACTGTGCGACGGGCAGCCGCAGTGAGTGTGCGAGCGCGACAGCAATATAATCACACGCAAGTGATAAGGATGGGTAGCTTGTCACACATTGTGGACAGTCTTGGGGAAATTTCATAAGTGACTTTAGTAATGTATCATTGCTGATTGTTGTTATGCTGGCTCAAACAAGTTGTAGAGGAAAAATGAGGAGTTGAAAAGAGTCTCTGGTTGTGCCTTCATCACAAGTAAGATAAAAAAAAAATTATAAGGAGCAGAGATTTTTTTATAAATGATTATTTACCTTTTTGTTCTACTGGCCTAATGTTAACACTGGTCTCCCTGATTTTATCTGTTAACTCTTCAACACTGTTCTTAGTTCCTTTCTGTTTGTCTTGCTTTTGCTTCTGGGCTTTAACTTTTGGTTTTTGTTTTTCCACTTTCTTCTCAGAATCATCACTGGAATGTGCCAAGCCGGGCCCAGACTCTGCTCCACTGTCAACACTTTCTTCTTCATTAGATTCCTCTTCATCATCATCATCCTCATCTTCGTCATCATCATCATCGTCGTTTTCCTCTGACTCATCATCTGCTTCTGAATCCGTTAGTTCCTAAAATAAATAAAACTGCATAAAAACTAGCATTTAACAAAGTAAAATAAATAATGTTTGTATACTTATGTAACTTACTGAAGATACATCTGATCCTTCAGCATCATCTTCATCGCCTAAAGTCGAATCTGCATCATCGCCGAACATTACATCCTAAAACATAAGATTTACAATTTTGGCTAGTATTGAAGATAACTTTATAATTTATTTTTTAAATTCCCATGAGTCTTAAAACTCAACAGATTTTTAGATAATGGCTCAAAAATTGCAGATTTTGATTTTGAATGGAAAGTACATACTTCTGTTTCATGGTCTGAGCCGGCTTCGTCTTGATCCTCTCGTTCGGAATCTGTTGCGTCTGCCGCATCGTCTAGGTCACCTCGGATCAGCTCTTCGCTATCATCGAATGAAGTAGAGTCCTAAACCGAGAATTTAGCACAGTAAATTATTTGTAAAAGTATTTTAATACCACGTTCAACAAAAAAATATGTTTACGCCTTGTTTACGTACTAACCTTGTCATCTTTGGCTGTGGACTCCTTTGAGTTTTCAGGTGTAATCTTTCTTTTTAATAATCCTGCACGAAATGGTGGCATTTTAACTTAATTATCTAGCATTTTATTTAAAAAATACACAAACGCACGTGTTGATCACGATGCAACAATCGATTATCTGTCAATGTCAAAGTGACAGAAAATTGAAGTATTGAACTTTTTTAGTTTACGAGCAAAGGAAAAGATCCATGAAACTGGTTAATAATATTGGCAATAGTTAATATGAATGATGAAACGAAACGTTTTTTATTTTGGTTGGTGGATGTCAATTTGCTAATTTGAGGTTATGTAAAATTTGTAAAAAAAAGTGTTAAAAATAATTTTATTACAAATATGTTATCGATCAAATAATAAGCTTCAAAATTTAGACATTAGATAATGTTTTGAAAATAATTTTTCATCAACAAATTTTTCCTTGAAAGGAGTCTAAGTAAATTAATTTCACATTGCAAAATGTTTCGGCAGTTCATCCGTGCGCTAGAACCGGTGAAGAAAAGATTGGTAAGTATTAAATTGGAAACCTTTATTATTTTTAAGTCACTTATATGTTTGGTTCAAAAATGTGTTTTGGTTCAAGTCCCGTGCGGTGGCCGGGTCCAGCGGAGGCGAGGCGGGCGGCGGTACCGCGTTTGATCGCAACCGCGCAACCAAGGAACAGCAGTTGTCCGACACGCTGAAGCGCTCCATGCCCGGCATCACGTACTTGAGCGTGCAGGATATCTCAGGGGGCTGCGGTGCCATGTTTGAGGTATGTGCTACTTCCAATGCCTAATGAGCAATGTAACTTTAGTGGACCAACGAGAAGTAGTTTTACTATCAAAGCTAAAGCTTCCCCCATTTAACATTGTCCCGGACAGTAACCGAGACACAAGTTTAATTGTTATGACTGCCATAGCAGTTCACTGTCCAGGAAAGTGTTAAAAAGCTATACACTTGTATGTTACCAAAGACAACAAAACAAATTTTAAAAATGTTCTGTATTTACAGGTCAGCGTTGAAGCTAAAGAATTTGTAGGTCTGTCTACTGTGAAACAACATCGTCTTGTTACTGATACATTGAAGAGTGAAATTGCAGAGATGCATGGAATCCGTATCCACACCACTCCAACACCAAAAGAAGAAAAATGATGATTTAAGTAGTAACAAATTGTAAATATAGCATAGAAAAGGTATTTTAACTTACCTTTACCCTACTAGGTTTAGCTGGCATAGTGATAAATAAATAATATGATGTATTTTGTTTTCTGTTGTGTTATCTTTAAATTGTTAATAAACAATTGTTTAATTTAAATTTTGTTCAATTTTATAGACATCAACCATGTTTGGTCTAAATATTTTAGTGAACCAAGTATGTTATATAGTAACATTTTACCTCCCTAGGAATCGAACTCAAGACTTCTATGTGTGCATGGTGGCTGTTGCTGTCGTTAAAATAACGGTATCGGTTTATTGTTCGGCCGTCTAGCCTAGTGGTTTGCGTAGATTGGCGTAGATAGGCATCGGATTACATGATTGTGAGAAAGAAATAAGCCAGAGGTCGCAGATTCGATTGCCGCAAAACATGTATTTTAGGTTTTTTTATGTAAAAAAATTAATACAAGTATTTGGGTAATAACGTGGTAATACCGGTAATGTAATAGTATTTGCATGGTAAAAGAGATCTATCGATCTTTGTCAAAGAATGATCTTAATAAGCGCGGCGCATGTTTTGCTCATTAATACGTGCTCCGTGTTTGGCTTTAAGTCCTCTACACAATCAACATCCAATTTTTTTTGTGGGCAATTTGTTGATTGTTGAAATGTTTTTGTTGTGTAAAGCAAAACACGCACCGGAGATCTGACTTAATGATAGCGGAAACTTGTGCAGATTACCAAATTAAATAATATGAGGGGTAAAAATTATGGTATTAAAAAACCAACAAACAAATTCAATAACGTTATCTGTTATTTTATCGAACGTTTTGACTTCACACTTTTTCCCATCACTCAGACACTCACCACTTATACTCTCTAATCTGTGACACTCACTGAGTCCTTTCAAAACCAAAATGGCGCTCAATCTAGTTGTCAAGGTTCATCCTGTTGTTTTATTTCAAATTGTGGATGCTTACGAGCGTCGAAATGCAGATTCCCATCGAGTTATCGGTACCTTATTGGGTAAGCTAATAAATAATACCACATACTTTGAACTTTGGGGAGCATACTTTAATTTTCATGCCGACGTCATGTGGATATTCTTAAAAAATTTCTTTTGATTCCTGAGTTACTATGTGAATTTATGTTCTAACTAGCTAATGACGCTTGTATTTATCCAAATCAAGCTGTTTCTAAGTCGGTAGAAGCTGTTTAAAGAGGTTTTACATGTGTGTAGAGAGGTTATGTTTTGGTTGTAGGGACGTCAGACAAGGGGGTTGTGGAAGTGACCAACTGCTTCTGCGTGCCTCACAAGGAACATGCCGACCAAGTTGAAGCCGAACTCAACTATGCTATGGATGTATATGAGCTCAACCGACGGGTAAATGCTTCAGAAAGTATTGTTGGTGAGTACCATCAAAGTTGTGCACAGATCAATAATATTCTTATTTGTATTCTTCACTTGCCTGCTCTCTGATATTCCATCCTTAACATTTATAATTGAGTTCAGAGCATAGAATTGGCAATAGGGCACTAAAAAATAAGTGCAGTAGTAAGTGTGAGTGAGTGTATTTCTTTAATTTCTTTTAGAGATATATTACAACAAGGTGCTGTAACCACATTTGTTTACGTCTATTAACACCCACAAATTAAAGTGAGATTTCATATAAATAGCAAGATTTGTTTGTTATTAACTGTCGTTGGGCTGTTACAGGCTGCTAGCTTGTATGAAAAATGGTCTTGCCTATCTCCCTCAATCTAACACAAGTGTACCTATGTTATTTCTCCCTTTCATCGCCAATTTAAGGCCGGTTATGCTAGATAAATAAATAAAATCATTTATGGCAAATACATTTTATTATCGGCTGTTGCTCCACAAACATGATGTTCAGTTTAGTTGTGGATGCACTATATTTTCACATCTGCTCTCTCCCAGGCTGGTGGGCGACGGGCAACGAGGTGACGAACCACTCGTCGGTGATCCACGAGTACTACTCGCGCGAGTGCCGCGAGCCCGTGCACGTGACGCTGGACACCAGCCTGAGCGGCGCGCGCATGGGGCTGCGGGCCTACGTGTGCGTGGCGCTGGGCGTGCCGCGCGGCAAGCAGGGCTGCATGTTCACGCCCATCGACGTCTCGCTCACCAGCTACGAGCCCGAGGTGGGTGACGTCACAGGTCGCGGACACAGGCCGAGACATTCAGTCATAGAAGTTTGGATTGGTGGCATGCATATTACAGTTTTAGATGACCTACACTGAACCGTCCCAGCTATGACATTGTCAGGAGGGCTATACTATCAACGCTTGTTAGTTTTTGATTTTTTCCGTTTCAAAATCTTTGGATTATATCCTAGTATAGTTATGAGCCCACCATATATTTATGCAGTTCTGACTATATTAAGTGTATGATATACTAGAAAAAGCTTATTCAGTAATCATTATTAATTCTTACTAGCTTTCCGCCCGCGGCTTCGCCCGCGTGTAATTTTGTCTGTCACAGAAAAACAATATCGCGCGCGTATTTGCTCACCGTTTAGACCTACCCTGGACTACGACAAACATTTTAAAACCAAAATCAGCTCAATCGGCCCAGCCGTTCTCGAGTTTTAATCAGACTAACGAACATCAATTCATTTTTATTTTTAACTAGCTTTCCGCCCGCGGCTTGGCCCGCGTGTAATTTTGTCTGTCACAAAAAAACAATATCGCGCGCGTATTTGCTCACCGTTTAGACCTACCCTGGACTACGACAAACATTTTAAAACCAAAATCAGCTCAATCGGCCCAGCCGTTCTCGAGTTATAATCAGACTAACGAACTTCATTTTTATTTATACAGGGTGTCCCGTAATGTAACGTCAAGCCGGAACTGGGTGTTGAGGCAAGTTGTGCTGGTTATCAGAAAAATATAAAAAAAAATCTATGAGGCATATTTCAAAAATAATAGGCATTTAAAAAAAATCAAAAAATTCTACTCCAGGTGACGGTCTTTTTGCTCGTGTTGCCACAAATCTTCACTTTTTCCAAATTTTTTTTTTGTTATGTAACCCTGAATAATGCTTTTCTAAATTGTTATCAAAATTACAAAACCAGCTGCTCCAGCTAGGATGAAAAAAATACATTATTCCCAAAAAAATTTTCAAAATAAAAATTTTGCCTAGTTTAAACTGACTGTACTGAAAAAAAAATGTACTACGCGAGTGTGGCAAGTGACGTCATAATTTGGCGCATTTAGTAAGGATTCCAAAATGGTATAACACTTGGTAAATTTTTGCTATAATTGTCGACAATTTTTGTTTTTTTGGAAATAGTCCCGTTTTTAACTTTATCTACCTTGGTTAAAAATTATTATTCTAATGTGCCCAAAATTCAAGTTTCTGTGACTGACTACCGTACAGCCAGTCACAGAAACTTTTGTCACCATGACAGTAATTAGTAGTTGACATACTGTGACAAAAGTCACCCTTGCGCGCGCGCCTTTACTACCTGCTCTGCCTGCACTTGTACTTGGTAACAGGGATAATAAGGATATGAAGTTTCGGTTATGGATACGGTTACGGATATTAGAATAATATTATACCGGTTTCGGTTACGGTCACGGATATGAAATCATTTCAGATTATCCGAAAGTCTCGGATAATTTCGGTTACGGAATTATTAGAATTTCAAAAATGTAGGTATAATACAAATAGCAAGATGCTGCGTGAGCGTGACCCACATAGCTACTTCATGTACCAACTAAGACGACACCTATGTATGATAAAGGTAAAACAGGCTGGCATATTAGATGGTGCCAGCGAATGCCAGACAAGTTGGTAACAAATATTAAGATTTAAGGTACAATTCCAAGACGGGCCGCAGACCGCAAACTGCAACCGCAAACTGCAAAACTATGAAATCGGCAGCGCGGCATTGCAGCTGCGGCGTGTATACTGCAGATTTCATAGAGTTTTGCAGTTTGGCCTTTATCCGAAACTATCCGTAACTTTTTAATCAGTTTCGGTTACGGTTATGGACATTTTTTTATTTCGGATATCCGATAGTTTCGGTTACGGTAACGGATATCCATGACATCCCTGCTTGGTAAGATGGCCCTCTCCGTCCCGCTCATACCTTTTAAAATGGCTTCTCCACTTCACTTAAGCCAGAAACTTGAATTTTGGGCACATTAGAATAATATTTTTAACCAAGGTAGATAAAGTTAAAAACGGGATTATTTCCAATAAACAAAAATTGTCGACAATTACAGCAAGATTTTACAAAGTGTTATACCATTTTGGAATCCTTACTAAATGCGCCAAATTATGACGTCACTTGCCACACTCGCGTAGTACAATTTTTTTTCAGTACAGTCAGTTTAAACTAGGCAAAATTTTTATTTTGAAATTTTTTTTGGGAATAATGTATTTTTTTCATCCAAGTTGGAGCAGCTGGTTTTGTAATTTTGATAACAATTTAGAGAAGCATTATTCAGGGTTACATAACAAAAGAAAAATTTGGAAAAAGTGAAGATTTGTGGCAACACGAGTAAAAGGACCGTCACCTGGAGTAGAATTTTTTGATTTTTTTTAAATGCCTATTATTTTTAAAATATGCCACATAGTTTTTTTTTTATATTTTTCTGATAACCAGCACAACTTGCCTCAACACCCAGTTCCGGCTTGACGTTACATTACGGGACACCCTGTATAGATTAAAGAACCAAAATTAGCTCAATCGGCCCAGCCGTTCTCAAGTTTTAATCAGACTAACGAACATCAATTCATTTTTATTTATATAGATTAGATCCCTTAATTTGAAAGAGGTATTTCAATCTGCCATTACAATTTGAGCCTTAACACCGTATGGTAACCTTCCAGATCGTGGGGCTGAACCTGTGCCAGAAGACGATGGGCGGCGGCGGGCGCTCGCGGCAGGTGCAGCCTGCCATGGACCTGGCGCAGGTTGCCGACGCCGCCGCCAAGCTCTCCTCGCTGCTCGAGCAGGTAACGTCTTGTTGAGGTTAATCCACACTGCGTTTGTAATGAGGGCAAGCAGTCTTACTTGCTTTTAGATAAATGGTTACTACGCTGTAATTGATTGAACTATCTTATTAGATAGACAGACATAGATTTTTTGGGAAGGCGCTGGATGCAGGCCGCTACCAACCGTGCGATGTGGAAGTCATTGGGGGAGGCCTATGTTCACCAGTGGACGTCCTATGGCTGAAATGATGATGATGATGATGACATAGATTTTTTTGCATGCAGGTAACGTCTTGTTCATGTTCATCCACACTGCATTAGTCATCGAGGGCAAGCAGTCTTACTTGCTTTTAGATAAGTGATTACTACGCTGTAATTGATTGAACTATCTTATTAGATAGACAGACATAGATTTTTTTGCATGCAGGTAACGTCTTGTTCATGTTCATCCACACTGCGTTTGTAATGAGGGCTATCGTTTTAGCGCTCACCAGTTAGCGCCACTGTAGAGTAAGGTCCTGTCACTTGCTAGTAGCGAAGACAGTGGCGCCAACTGGTGAGCGCTAAAGTGGTAGGAGGACTATCGCATTTGCACTCATCAAGATGGCGCCACTGTAGAGTAAGGTCCTGTCACTTGCTAGTAGCGAAGACAGTGGCACCAACTGGTGAGCGCTAAAGTGGTAGGAGGACTCGCATTTGCACTCATCAAGATGGCGCCACTGTAGAGTAAGGTCCTGTCAATCGCCAGGGGTACCAACTGTTATGTATAAAAACGATAGCCCTCATTGAGGGCAAGCAGTCTTACTTCCTTTTAGATATGTGATTACTATGCTGTAATTGTTTGAACTATACTTATTAGATAGACAGACATAGATTTTTTGCATTGCTACTAAATAATAAATGCTTCATTTAATAATATCGTTTATTAGTCAGTGAATATATTGTACGAGGTGTGTTCAAAAAGTAAGGTGACCTCAAATTTCGCGGGCAACGTACTTTCGATTATCGATTTTTTTGTTTTGTTATGTTGGTACTATTAGAGGCCGGTCGAACTATTCTCATAAATAAAACACTGGATACTTAACTTTCCCATTATATTGCCTTATTTTAGATACAATTCAGCACTTAGCACAAAAGCGCGCGGAGTCATCTCCGCGCGTCCCTCTATTCTGACGTTTGATTCTCGTGTGACATTGACAATACGTCAATGTCACTATGACAGCAGCTCATTGGCTATAACGATACCGCTATTTTAACGTTTTATATTTTTCACAATTAACAGTTCGGCCTTCCTGCAATTCCTTCGCCCTCGAAGGTCTGCTCATGGCACACTTGACGCCTCGTATTGGGATCCAGCTGAGCACCTGGCTAGATCCACTCTGCCTTCTCCACCACCATTCGCACGACACGCTGACCACCTTTGGTTCTGCTGAAACGAGAAATCATCACACAATACATCTATATCATCGTCACACGGTACATCTATATCATCACATAGTACATCTATATCATCATCACACAGTACATCTATGTCATCATTACACAGCACATCCATATCATCTAGAAGCTCAGCGTGCTCCTCAATCAGTAGCGCCACGCTAATGGTCATACAGACGCTATCACAATTATCTCTTCGTTCAATATTTTAGAATCAGCTGCTTCAATAATGACAATAATGTCGATCACACACATGCCATCTTAATCTAGGCACCATAGCTCATATGCCCAAAATGTTACCACCGACGAAACTCATCTTTTGATGCCCAATTAGGCCTTTATCCAAGGTTTCTATCAAGTTTGTTCAACCACCACAAAAATACAACTTATTGGTTCCGATAAACTCCAAATCATAGAACTGTAACCCATTCTACTTCCAAGAATGGAAAGAACCCTCACTGTTGATGAGCAGTGGACTGCATGTTCGTGGGCTAGGAACCGGCATAAATCTTGAAGGCAGAGTACTTGTTGTAGACAGCTTTATTTCTGAGTTCTTCACTTTTTCTTTTCGACCACTTTGATTTCTTAACTCGCTTCTTATCTGAATTAAACTAGTCAGCTGGAATGCCCTGCTCCCTATTTTATACTCTTCCCTTTCTCTCGCGATATTGCCATCTCTGTCTCTCATGTTCAGAATATTCAGAATATTCAAAGCGAGAGGTCCGATGTGACCGTCTCGTTATCCTCGATCTTCCCAGTGACGAGATGCAGTGTTGCTCGATTGTCACGTCATCGTCCTTGCCTTCTTGCCGTGGCCATCCAGACTTCGGTCTTCTGAGGAACGACGGCCCTTGGAACAACAGACTCATCCTCTTCCGATGTAGGCACGTATCCCGCTCTCGACGCCACGTCGGCTACGTTCAAGTGAGTGGGTACTCAAACGCTACTCCGACGGCCTTGTCTCCTCGGTGATCTCTTCAAGTCGATGCGCTCCGTAGGGTGTATAGCGGCGGCTTCCGTTCCGCAGCCAATGCAGCACAGTTTAGGAGTCACTCCAGTAGATAGTGTCTTCTACAGGCAGCCGATGCACTTCCGTTCATGCTGCTTGTAGCTCCAACCTCGATATCGTTTGTGTCTTCACTGGAGCCACTTTGGCACGCGCAGCTACCAGCACAACTTCCGCGTCCTTCCTGTCGTTGTAAGCGAGGTGCCAATACGCAACGGCGGCGTAGGCTTCCTCGCCTGCATCGCAGAAGATGTGCAGCTCTCGGAGTTTCATTTATCTCCCCCCCGTAGTAGTATCGAGGAATACGCAGTCTCTTCATAATCTGCAGGTCTGACAGCCATTTCTCGAAGTATGCTGCGACGTCTTCCAGCACGGGCTCGTCCCATCCGGTCTTGAGGCGCCACTGCTTTTCAGGAGCTTCTAGGGGAGTCGCTCCTTTCTTCGCGCGCCTGCCGCTCGGGGCGACTGCTAGCAGCCTGTCGTCGTTGCTGTTCCAGTTCCGGACATGGAAGACCGCCTTCCTGTGGTCTTCGTCCACTTGAAAAATCACTTCTTTGCTTGCTCGATGTCGTTGAAGCTTTCCACGAAGTCACCACTACAGCGCCCGGCGTATGCCTTTCTCAGTAGGTTCTCCATTTGCTCATGATACTGCCTCTTCTCTTCGGTATTATTCAGAATTAATTTAGAACATTGTGAAATCCTGACGTAATTATAATGAAGTTATACAATGCAATACAAATAAAATAAATACTATCGGACCTAAATGATTTATGGGATTGGTTATGGTTCTTTTAACATTTTCTCTTTAAACCCAAACAGATTAGGCCATTCCACACAGTTTGCGCCTCGCCACACAGCCCTATGATGTCGCTACACAAGCCAAAACATCATAGTTCATGATGTCTCCCACACAAGACACGACATCTTCACAATTCCTGATGTCACACCAGACATCCCACTCAGAATGACAATGTCCACACAGTTTCAAGACAATGCCACATGTCCTCCTCACACAGCTATCAGGACATCCATCTCACACAAAATGACAAAGTCCACCCAGTTTCATGACAATGCCCACTGGTGTATGATCCTCACATAGTACATCATACCCCTATTATTATTATTATTATCAAACCATTCCCATAATCACAACATCATAAGAAATTTGCTAAAATTATCTTTATTTAAATAATAAAATATTTCAATGTAAACTCTAAAATATTAAGATGAATAACACAACTACATAAATCATCATCAATAATGCCAGTAATAAACAGTGAAACAAATTATGCTTAACATTGTGTCTTAGTGAACACAAATTTGCTTCACACACAAATGCAACTTTATCATAATAAACTTACTGTTATTGTTGTGTTGACAGCAATACACTTCCAACTATTATCTTTGGAAACTGCACATACTTCCATGAACTTACCATTCTCAAATAGGAACAAGCATTCATGGAAATATCCAAGAACTTTAATTTAACAAGTACAATACTTCTCTTCTCATGCTTGGCCAAAATTCACCCACAATGCAACTGACTTCATATTCAAGTATCTGTTGTTAACCCAGTCATTACAGGGAAGCACACAACACAATCATCACCAATATAAACTTTATTTGATCACTGCTAGTACTTTGCTCCATTGATACCATTATTCAAAAACATAACCCTCCTTCTGGCGCAGTCGGGTAAATAGCTAACTTTCGCACAGTACAGTAGTATACCACACAATAGGCCAATGCTTATGACCAATGATAAGCATTTATTTCTATTCAAACACATAATTAACTCTCTTATTCACCATTATTAATAATAACTTTTTGCTTAAGACTGTTAGCGGCAGTTGGGAAGTTCTAAAGTCTAGCAGGAGACTGTAGCCAATTTATTATTACAATCTGTTCACACTCAAGTTAATTGTATGCAATTTCATGCCAATGACAAGAATAAGCACAGTTAAACAACCAAGCCGCAGTGGCACTGCTAGTCTCAGCTCAACCCTTGCAATAAAACATTAATTCAACTCACCAAATATCACAGCTGATTCCTTTTGTATTACATTTTCACTCACCAAATATCACAGCTGATGCCCTTTTGTATTGCATTACCTTCTGTCCAACTCCAAATCACTTATGTGAAGTACCCTTGTTCAGTGTTCAGCTTCACTCAGGTATTGCACTTGACTGATTTGCTCACCACAGGGCCAACCCGCAGACAGATAAGTCACCATATCTAAAACTCAAGTCAAATCTAAAAATATGCACACACAACATGCTACAACCAGTAACCTTTTTATTAAACAGCTAATAAATAACCTCAAGATTAAAATCATTTTCACCATGTGGGAAGAATAACCAACAATAATGGCTGGTACACAAGAATACTCTTTAAGTTAAATGTACCACATTCTATTTTTTTTTTTTTTTTTTAATTATAATAATTGGATAAATTTTAATCACCCACACTAATTTTCAATTTTAGTGATACAACCCAAATCACTACTGGCAGCAGAAATTAATTGATAAGTTGGAAAAGTTCAATATTAACATTATCTTAACTCAAAATATAGCATCATGTAACATAATAATAATTATGTTTCACAATAATTGAAGTATCAATCACTATAAGAGTACCAAAAATACACCACATGTTCAACGGCATAATTGGCTGCTTTACTTAATTTCAATTTACAAATTAAGCTATTTAATAGATTTTATCTCATCTTATAGTGCTCAACATCAAGAAAGAAACATCATGATACTAAAACTGGTTTACACAACACAGACCTTAGCTTCAATTTACTTGAATAAAACTAATTTTATTAATTCTTCTCCAAAATAATGCCAAGAGGTTACTCGGGCATGATCACCAAACTTATTTAATTTATCTGACCAAATTCTATCTATTCTTTATAGATTTTAAATCTCAACAAGTTATTCTTTGCAGAATGTAAACATGAACAAATGAACACCGTTCAATTTAATTTGATTTACTAAAATAGTTTATTAGGCATTGCAATTAAAGTGAGCACATACCATAGCTTTTACACACATTCCTGGCATTATCAGTAAAGACTGACAATACCTATAACATTTGTTGCATAATTCACTTCCATGCATTATTTTACTCAAAAGGAAATGTGTTAATATTGTTGCTGTTGGAATAATCGATAATAATAATGAATCGTACCTGGTCTGGGGCCATCGTTAATCAAGTTGTTCACCACTTACGTGACCACAAGCCAAGTTACGGAAGGAGCATCTTCATCATTCGAGTCCATCATTTCTCGTACATAAATAGTTTTCTGCATCTCACATAGTTGTCAGCGTGGTTTCCATGACATTCTCTCTTCATCATATTCCATTAAAACCTTAGAACCGTGGGCGTTTTGTGTTAATATTCGTGACAAATCACACGAAACATTGGTCACCTGGAACACTTTGAAATCACGTTACTATCATAGGTTTCAGATCTCACTTCTGAACTATTAGAGGCCGGTCGAACTATTCTCATAAATAAAACACTGGATACTTAACTTTCCCATTATATTGCCTTATTTTAGATACAATTCAGCACTTAGCACAAAAGCGCGCGGAGTCATCTCCGCGCGTCCCTCTATTCTGACGTTTGATTCTCGTGTGACATTGACAATACGTCAATGTCACTATGACAGCAGCTCATTGGCTATAACGATACCGCTATTTTAACGTTTTATATTTTTCACAATTAACAGTACATAACGGTGTTACTTTGAAGGGGACAACATAAATATTGATAAATAAATTAATATTTTTTCTTAAGAATACAAAGTCACCTTACTTTTTGAACACACCTCGTATATTAAAGCCCGGTCGCCGAACACGTAGAATTTCGTCCAATGACCCCAAGCTCATCCTTATCGCTCGCGCGTAATTATATTGCTGTCGCGACTGTGCGACGGGCGGCCGCATTTAGTGTGCGAGTCATTAGTACCCGTTCGCGGGAGATGCCTGGATGCGAGTGGCGCAGGACCTGACTTTGTGGAAATCCTTGGGGGAGGCCTTTGTCCAGCAGTGGTCGCCTTTCGGCTGATACGAACGAACCCGTTCACCTAATAAATTATCTATCTTGTCCATGAAGTTTTCAAAAGATTCTTGTCGCAATAGTTTCTCAGGGTAGTTGAGGCATAATAAATCTAATGGTTTCAGGTGCTGCAATACGTTGAAGACGTGCTAGCGGAGCGCGTGGTGGGCAACAACGCGGCCGGCCGCCAGCTGCTCGAGCTGGTCAGCTCGCTGCCCAACCTGGCCGCCGACACCTTCACCGACGCCTTCGCCTCCAGCGTCAAGGACCTGCTCATGGTGCGTGTACACTCCACATCTCTAGTGAGCTCGCTGCCCAACCTGGCCGCCGACACCTTCACCGACGCCTTCGCCTCCAGCGTCAAGGACCTGCTCATGGTGCGTGTACACTCCACATCTCTAGTGAGCTCGCTGCCCAACCTGGCCGCCGACACCTTCACCGACGCCTTCGCCTCCAGCGTCAAGGACCTGCTCATGGTGCGTGTACACTCCACATCTCTAGTGAGCTCGCTGCCCAACCTGGCCGCCGACACCTTCACCGACGCCTTCGCCTCCAGCGTCAAGGACCTGCTCATGGTGCGTGTACACTCCACATCTCTAGTGAGCTCGCTGCCCAACCTGGCCGCCGACACCTTCACCGACGCCTTCGCCTCCAGCGTCAAGGACCTGCTCATGGTGCGTGTACACTCCACATCTCTAGTGAGCTCGCTGCCCAACCTGGCCGCCGACACCTTCACCGACGCCTTCGCCTCCAGCGTCAAGGACCTGCTCATGGTGCGTGTACACTCCACATCTCTAGTGAGCTCGCTGCCCAACCTGGCCGCCGACACCTTCACCGACGCCTTCGCCTCCAGCGTCAAGGACCTGCTCATGGTGCGTGTACACTCCACATCTCTAGTGAGCTCGCTGCCCAACCTGGCCGCCGACACCTTCACCGACGCCTTCGCCTCCAGCGTCAAGGACCTGCTCATGGTGCGTGTACACTCCACATCTCTAGTGAGCTCGCTGCCCAACCTGGCCGCCGACACCTTCACCGACGCCTTCGCCTCCAGCGTCAAGGACCTGCTCATGGTGCGTGTACACTCCACATCTCTAGTGAGCTCGCTGCCCAACCTGGCCGCCGACACCTTCACCGACGCCTTCGCCTCCAGCGTCAAGGACCTGCTCATGGTGCGTGTACACTCCACATCTCTAGTGAGCTCGCTGCCCAACCTGGCCGCCGACACCTTCACCGACGCCTTCGCCTCCAGCGTCAAGGACCTGCTCATGGTGCGTGTACACTCCACATCTCTAGTGAGCTCGCTGCCCAACCTGGCCGCCGACACCTTCACCGACGCCTTCGCCTCCAGCGTCAAGGACCTGCTCATGGTGCGTGTACACTCCACATCTCTAGTGAGCTCGCTGCCCAACCTGGCCGCCGACACCTTCACCGACGCCTTCGCCTCCAGCGTCAAGGACCTGCTCATGGTGCGTGTACACTCCACATCTCTAGTGAGCTCGCTGCCCAACCTGGCCGCCGACACCTTCACCGACGCCTTCGCCTCCAGCGTCAAGGACCTGCTCATGGTGCGTGTACACTCCACATCTCTAGTGAGCTCGCTGCCCAACCTGGCCGCCGACACCTTCACCGACGCCTTCGCCTCCAGCGTCAAGGACCTGCTCATGGTGCGTGTACACTCCACATCTCTAGTGAGCTCGCTGCCCAACCTGGCCGCCGACACCTTCACCGACGCCTTCGCCTCCAGCGTCAAGGACCTGCTCATGGTGCGTGTACACTCCACATCTCTAGTGAGCTCGCTGCCCAACCTGGCCGCCGACACCTTCACCGACGCCTTCGCCTCCAGCGTCAAGGACCTGCTCATGGTGCGTGTACACTCCACATCTCTAGTGAGCTCGCTGCCCAACCTGGCCGCCGACACCTTCACCGACGCCTTCGCCTCCAGCGTCAAGGACCTGCTCATGGTGCGTGTACACTCCACATCTCTAGTGAGCTCGCTGCCCAACCTGGCCGCCGACACCTTCACCGACGCCTTCGCCTCCAGCGTCAAGGACCTGCTCATGGTGCGTGTACACTCCACATCTCTAGTGAGCTCGCTGCCCAACCTGGCCGCCGACACCTTCACCGACGCCTTCGCCTCCAGCGTCAAGGACCTGCTCATGGTGCGTGTACACTCCACATCTCTAGTGAGCTCGCTGCCCAACCTGGCCGCCGACACCTTCACCGACGCCTTCGCCTCCAGCGTCAAGGACCTGCTCATGGTGCGTGTACACTCCACATCTCTAGTGAGCTCGCTGCCCAACCTGGCCGCCGACACCTTCACCGACGCCTTCGCCTCCAGCGTCAAGGACCTGCTCATGGTGCGTGTACACTCCACATCTCTAGTGAGCTCGCTGCCCAACCTGGCCGCCGACACCTTCACCGACGCCTTCGCCTCCAGCGTCAAGGACCTGCTCATGGTGCGTGTACACTCCACATCTCTAGTGAGCTCGCTGCCCAACCTGGCCGCCGACACCTTCACCGACGCCTTCGCCTCCAGCGTCAAGGACCTGCTCATGGTGCGTGTACACTCCACATCTCTAGTGAGCTCGCTGCCCAACCTGGCCGCCGACACCTTCACCGACGCCTTCGCCTCCAGCGTCAAGGACCTGCTCATGGTGCGTGTACACTCCACATCTCTAGTGAGCTCGCTGCCCAACCTGGCCGCCGACACCTTCACCGACGCCTTCGCCTCCAGCGTCAAGGACCTGCTCATGGTGCGTGTACACTCCACATCTCTAGTGAGCTCGCTGCCCAACCTGGCCGCCGACACCTTCACCGACGCCTTCGCCTCCAGCGTCAAGGACCTGCTCATGGTGCGTGTACACTCCACATCTCTAGTGAGCTCGCTGCCCAACCTGGCCGCCGACACCTTCACCGACGCCTTCGCCTCCAGCGTCAAGGACCTGCTCATGGTGCGTGTACACTCCACATCTCTAGTGAGCTCGCTGCCCAACCTGGCCGCCGACACCTTCACCGACGCCTTCGCCTCCAGCGTCAAGGACCTGCTCATGGTGCGTGTACACTCCACATCTCTAGTGAGCTCGCTGCCCAACCTGGCCGCCGACACCTTCACCGACGCCTTCGCCTCCAGCGTCAAGGACCTGCTCATGGTGCGTGTACACTCCACATCTCTAGTGAGCTCGCTGCCCAACCTGGCCGCCGACACCTTCACCGACGCCTTCGCCTCCAGCGTCAAGGACCTGCTCATGGTGCGTGTACACTCCACATCTCTAGTGAGCTCGCTGCCCAACCTGGCCGCCGACACCTTCACCGACGCCTTCGCCTCCAGCGTCAAGGACCTGCTCATGGTGCGTGTACACTCCACATCTCTAGTGAGCTCGCTGCCCAACCTGGCCGCCGACACCTTCACCGACGCCTTCGCCTCCAGCGTCAAGGACCTGCTCATGGTGCGTGTACACTCCACATCTCTAGTGAGCTCGCTGCCCAACCTGGCCGCCGACACCTTCACCGACGCCTTCGCCTCCAGCGTCAAGGACCTGCTCATGGTGCGTGCACTACACTCCACATCTCTAGTGAGCTCGCTGCCCAACCTGGCCGCCGACACCTTCACCGACATACGGAAATACTTCACTACAGTATTGGCTCTGTGCACGATTACAGCGCCAACTAGCGTCCACAACTTTGTGGGCTCTGTCACATTGACATTTAGGTCGTATATTTGTGAAAAAATATCGAAATGAAAAATAACAAATATTTTCGACTAATAAATTGTTGTGATACCACGATTTGGGTGGAAAAAAGGTTTTGAAATCATTTTGGTCATTCAAATCAAATGAGGTAAGTCCAAAAAGTGTGTTTAATTTTGATTGTGTCAGGGTTTGTTTACTTCATTTATAGTTGTAGTTTTACAGTAAAACAAAAAGAAAAACTACTTTAATGGTTTCATTATATAACAGTAAATATATTTAAATGTTCTTGTATCGCTAGTAATAAATTAAATATCGTTTTCAGATCGAAATTAGTATTGTTTTGAAGACCGGGTTTGTGAGTGTTACAATATCAAATTCCAACCACAAACCGTATTTAAAGGAAAGTTGTTGGTATTGGCTGGACAAGTCCGAGATGTAGAAGAATTAAGAACAAAACAAGGGCAGAGTTCAATAATTCACGCTCTCATCATAAGGCAAACATCTGTGTACAACAACTACTGTGACTCATTTTTGTACTACCACGTTGTATAGTCTAGTTATTTCCAAACTGTGAACGGCTATTAAACCAGCCCTATCGAAATACAGTCTACTCTTTTATTTAAGTTCCCAGTAGGACCCTTTTCATGCGATTAATTAATGATATTAAAATGTATTATGTAGAATCGCTTTGCCATTGACAGATACATCTAATGACAGAGCTTACATTATTTCTACTTTTGACCACCATGAGCGCTGCGATAGATTATGTTACCCCCACCTAGTACTTCGCACCCAGCGAATACCGAGCAGCGCAATACTTGTTAAAAGTCGCGCCGTTTTCTTTTAGTTAAATGCTTATTAGTCATCTATTTGAAAATTTATATCGTTCGTTCGTTTCAGTCAAATGACGTCCATTGCTGGACAAAGGCCTCCCCCAAGGTTTTCCACAATGAACGGTCCTGCGCTGCCCGCATCCAGTATGGCTAGCATAAAAGTTTCGAGTTCAAATCGTTTGCGTATTCGAATCATCGCCATCAAGATTTAGCACGAAAACTAGAACAGTGCCTTTGTGAACGCGTCCTTTACCAGAACGTCGGTCCACCTAGTAGGAGGCCTGCCCACGCTACTACTTCCAGCCCGTGGTCCTTACTCGAGAACTTTTCTGTTTTCTGAGAATACTTGCTATGCCCTTACAGGGTGCATGTGATGTACTACCCTACCATTTACCAACTGTCAAACCACACATGTAATGCAACAAATGATTTGATTTGCCCCAACGCCCAACGGCCATCGTATCTACGAGCTATTTGCCCCGCCCACTGCCACTTGATTACTAATATTCCAGTATTAACACATTATTATTGTTATTTTCCAGGTGGTGACACTAGCCCAGCTGATCAAAACACAACTGCAACTGAACGAGAAATTGACTCTGCTCACCTCAACGTAATTTGTGCTCGGCTGGTGGATCATTGTATGTATTGTAATATTATTATTACCGAATAAAATTGAGGAACTATCAGAAACAGTGAGAAGTGAAAGTCACATAGTGGTATTATTTGATTAAAACCACATATTTTTATTGAATAAAGTGATTCTACACAATACATGTAACATTTTTTATTTTTATGGTGTCCAACCATTACTTCTAGGAAATTAAAGTACAAGTAAATTGATAACATTTTATTATAAATCAAACTAAACATTACAACAAAATGTACATTACATTAAAAGCTTTTTTACAATTTGGCGCATTTTGAGCATTTAAAAGTATTTTTTATGATTGTTGATTCTATTATCGTATGAATAATTTTTTTAGGAATAAAGCCACAAACTTCACTAATCAGTTGTTATATTTTTCACTTTCATTTTATTTTCATTGTAGTTTAAGGCCAGCAATACACGGACAGCTCCAGTAGTTAGAGATCAACATACACGGACTGCTCTTGCAGTCAACAGCTTGAAGCTGCCAGCGATAACTGCTCGAGCAGTTGGTATTACTGCTCAACAAATGACAAGCGCGCGCGCCGTGGAATGAAGAAAGTTGGCGGAGGTAACTGCGCGAGAGCTGTCGACAGCGCGAGCAGTCAGTGTATGGCTGGCGACTGCTTGACTGCACGATGAAAATTCACCGTGCTGTTGACCGCCCGAATCAGTTGCAACCGCTCGAGCGGTTCGTGTATGTGCGTTCATAGAACTACGCAGTTCACTGTGCAGTCGCAGCTTAAGCTGTCGACCCTGACTGCTTCAAGCGGTCCGTGTATTGCCGGCCTAATATGATGCTTTACTTGCCTTTATTCAGTCATTAATTGATTTTATTAGTGGCATTACAGTTGTAATATTCTTTATAATTTTGTTAATGAGATAAACAAAATGTATATTTTGTGTCATTCTTTTTTTTTATTATAGAGCAATGATGCTCTGCCCAGAGGATGTTTCTGGGGGTTGTATAATTTTTGCTGTTTTGTTTACATCGATTGTAGAATAGGCTAGATGACAAAATTTCAATTATTTTTCCGTCAGACAGACAATTAGAAAATATTACTCATATTTTTTATTTTCTTTCATAATTAAATAATAACAGTGCTACATCGAGTTGAAATGTCGCGTTACGTCACGCGACATTTCAACTCAATATAATACTGTAATTTATTCGATTATGAAAAAAATAAAAAAATAGGGTAAACCACCCAATTATTGGCACTTTAAGCAGTTACTTCACAAAACCGGTAAAATTTGCATGTAAAAATATGTTTTATCAAAGAAAAAAACATTTATATTGGTCTTTTAATCTTTGTAGAATATTATAAAGTACTTATCATTAATAAATTAAATCATTTATTCAATATAGCGTACCTTTTAAAAAAATACATCAAAATACCAATTCCTGGCATAGCCAAACCTTTTATTGGCAGTGATAATTACGTATTATTGTCACTGTTCTCGCAAGACTGAAAAATAGCTGCTAGGTCTTATGTACAGGTTTTAAAGAGATTCATTATAGAAATAAACAAAATAAAATCCTTTGTTATAAGAAAAGTATCATTTATTTTATAGGAACATACCATATCAGTTCAAACATTTATATTTAAATATCGATGGCTCCTACGTATACTGGCGTAAGTGAAAAAAGTAAATTTTACAGGAGAGCCATTTTAGTGGCCAGAACCATATTTTTGGGTCATATCTTCTGACCTACTAAAACGAATTTAATGAAATTTCACATTTAGCCTTAACATGTAATGCTTTTGCTACTGCTGTTATCAATTTTTATATTTTTCTTATATATTTTGAGATTTTACGCATTGCCCTTTTACGTCGGCATATTTCTATAATTTCATGTATATTGTTCAACGTAAAGAGACTTAAATGACAACGTAAATATAATATTTTAAGCGATTACTCTCTTTATTTATGCATGTAATTATTTTAATTGTTATCATGTGCTATATCAATAATAAATCAGTTAGAAAAAGTCGTTTAATGTACCGTTTTACGTTTTAACGCAAATACGCCCATATACTGTGCTCGAGATTTAGTTAGGTCTTTTACCATAATGTGTCATATTTTAAAAAAATATTAATAACTTGAAAAATCGAATTGCCTAAGGCGGGAATTGAACCCACGATGCCTTAGGCAGTTCGATTTTTTCAAGTTATTTATAATTTTCAAATTAGTTTGAGATGCGACTCTTAACGCTAAAAATTAAATAACTATATAATGTGTCATAATTTATAAATAAAACAATTTGCTAAATATTTTCATGGCTTTATTTAAGATTTGGATTATAAAAAATATATGTTTATGTAAGCAACTACTCGTATAGATTGACGAATCGTATGATTGGGCTTTATACGTGGCGTAGTTTTGCACATACGCCTATTTGCCTAAAATTTTATTTTGTATCTAATGGAAAAAAATTTTTTTTTTCTTACTGATGTTATACCTAGATTAGAGCAAAGTGAAATCATTGCTTAAATAATTGGAAAAAGGCGTAAGCGGCAGTTTCGCCCTTATACGTAGGAGCCATCGATATGGTTTTAAACTTTTCATAAACACTTATTATCAAATCTTCTTTTCTCTTCGGAAATACTTTTTCTGCTACTGATTTTTATTTTATCCAGTCAACAAAAAGCTGTTCTTCCTCGTCAGTTAAAATTGTGAGCGGACCGGGCTTAGAGCGATGATCAGGATGTTTCAATCTGAATTGTATAGTAGACCGTGGTACCACTTTCAAAGCCTTTCAAAGGCTTATTCCACTAATCCTGGGGATTAGTGAACTTTTTATTCATTAATCCCCGCTAACGCCAATGGAGCTTGTAATGGGGATTAGGTAATGAACTAAAAAGTTCATTAATTCCCATTACTTTATTTTATTTTTCTTTATTCAGAAAACTACGTTAAAAAATAAAATACTAATGTAACAATCATGTACCTTCTATTTATTATTGGATAAGAACTCACTTATTGATTATTTTTATAATCAAATTAAATTATATTTAAGCCTGAATACAAAGCTATTAATTTACACCATTTTTATCTTGTTACATCTTGGCCCAAATTTGTATGTAATCATTTCCATCTTCTTTTAAATGATGAATGGGGAATAACGATTCAATATCCATAGTGCTTTTGGTTAATCAGGTAAGTGTAAAATTTGTTTAAGTATTGTAATCTATCTTAAATTTAATTTAATTTGATAATAAAAATAATTAGTGTCCGACCGAAACTAGTTTTACGACCGAAACCGAAACCGAAAACGAATTTCGGCAACGGTGTCTATTTCGGCCGAAACCGAAACCGAAACTTCCTTACAAGGCTACGTTATTATAATCAGTCAGTCTTTAAATTTTTGCGCAACCAAACGGACACCAGGTGAGTAACTCTCTATACAGGGTGTTAGGTAAATGGGTATATGAGCCGACACTAGCCCATGTTAACATATGCATATAAATGGTATGGTGAAGTCAGAAAATTGATATCATCATTTTAACTATTTTAATTTTCATACAAATCTGATTTTATAAATTTTATTTTGTATGAACATTAAAAAAAAAATGATGATATCAAATTTCTGACTTCACCATACCATTTACATGCATATGTTAACATGGGCTAGTGTCGGCTCATATACCCATTTACCTAACACCCTGTAGAGCTGTATACATTTTGTTGGTAGCGGCGACTGGTTGCGCCGCCATGGTGTCCCGGTGAAATATAGCCCTTATAGTCTAGATTTTTTTTAATTACTCGCAATATTCAAGACATCTACATAACCCGTCCCATGGTCGGGTCTTTTACCTTAATAATTTCTCAAAACAAAATTGGTAGTACGTAATTTAGTATCTACTGTACTTGCCACTTGGATACCTTGGTGATAAATACTAAAATGAACTGTGAAACTGTGAATCCATAATATTATCACCATGAAATGCACTATAGTCATTACTAACTACTTAACTAATGTTTGTTTGTTACGTATAGCATTTGCGAACCAAAAAAAAATTATAGGTTAGATTAAACTTGATTATACTTTTATCAGTCTTATTGAATATTTTTTTTTTGGTGTTTACACCTGCTCTTATGTTATAACGACATAAAACGAGATAAAACCATAAACTATTGAGTATTGAGTAAAAACTGACCACATTCAAAATAAATCACTCGAAAACTCGCCACCACAACAAAACAAAACTAACAGCAATTACAGCAAACAAACAAGCGAGCGAATCACGACATTGGCTCTGATCGGATTCATTCACTCATTCAACACGCCGAACATGACCGATAACAGCGCGGAAACTCCCGAATGCACATTCGGTTTCGGTCGTAGTTTCGGCAAGTTTGCCGCCGAAAACGAAACTAAACCGAAACTCGTGATTTTACCGAAACTCAACCGAAAACGAAACCGAAACCGAACATTCGGTCGGACACTAAAAATAATAATTGAGTTCTTATCCAGTAATAAATAGAAGGTACCTGATTCTTACATTAGTATTTTATTTTTAACGTACTGGGGATTAATTAACTTTTTAGTTCATTCATCCCCATTATAACCTTCATTGGCGTTAACGGGGATTAATGAACAAAAAGTTCACTAATCCCCGTTGACGGGGATTGTCAACGGGGATTAATGGAATAAGACTTTGAAAGGCTTTGAAAGTGGCTGAAAAGATAATATTTTTTTATTGGCACCTTTTTAACCAATGTTTGACACCCGTGCCAATAAATGGATTTTATATAATTGGCAGTGGGCCAACATTTGGATTGGTGTATCCAAAACGTTAGAAAATATTTTAAATGAAATTTAAACTCAATTTTGAGACAAACAAGGTATAATTTTTAATAAACTCAAATTATTTTAAATACCCTTTTATTGGCATGTGTGCCAATAAAATGGATAAACAGATTTTACGCATACCAAATGTTGGCACACCACAAATAATTAAAAGTTGGCGGTTAAATTATAAAATAATGTTTTAAAAAGGCAGTTAATATATTCAATAATGAGAAAAAAATATTATGTATAAGAACAACAAGGTAGATTTGCATTTTTTTCAAAGATTATGATAGCTCTTACCTTAGTAAAAAACGAATATTTCGATTGTTTTTTTCGCTTAGGTCCCGGTTTGTCAAACAAATGGTTGATGCGCCGCGATGTTTGAAAAAATAAAAAACGTGTGTAGCCAGTTGAGTAATAAATGATATTACTGTACAATTTCTACTAAAAAATATAAAGTTTGGCTACAAAAAATCTTAATTTTCTTAAAAAACTGGAGCATGCCAATAAATTGGTACAGTGCCAATGATTGGGTGGTTTACCCTATGTGTCCAAATTTTTTTTGTTATCTGTCTGACGGACTAGATAGAATTTCGATTTCATTACCCCAGTCATCATCCCTATTGTAAAAAACTGAATCGCTATTCAGATATTCTCAAGTTAATGCATCGGAACCCTAGAGCAGCGTTCACGTAAGCAGGTAATCCTGCACGGGGTAGAGGTCCCGCGCGGCGTGGCAGCGCCACAGCCAATCGCCGCGAACGCGCGCGCCCGCCGCCCCGCCCGCGCCCGCGTCCACACCCGCTCCGCACAGCACGTAGCTCACGCTGCTGTCCTCGTCCAGCGTCTCCGCCTGGTGACACAAAATACTTAGGGTTAGCATAAACTTTCCCATCCTGTTGAGACTTCATCATCATTTCAGCCATAGGACGTCCACTGCTAAACATAGGCCTCCCCCAATGCTTTCCACGTTGATCGACTCTTGTGTATTCCATTCTGGGGGAATGAGGGCTATCGTTTTAGCGCTCACCAGTTAGCGCCACTGTAGAATAAGGTCCTGTCACTTGCTAGTAGCGAAGACAGTGGCACCAACTGGTGAGCGCTAAAGTGGTAGGAGGACTATCGTATTTGCACTCATCAAGATGGCGCCACTGTAGAGTAAGGTCCTGTCAATCGCCAGGGGTGCCAACTGTTAAGTATAAAAACGATAGCCCTCATTGCCAGTATTCGCCACGATTGACAGGCGGATTGGCGAGCGCAGTTTTTTATACGTTTCGCACGCAGACGCTGCTGCCCATCTTATGCTTTTTGAGACGTCAGACCTGAAGATTGATGATTCTTACTGACGTCTATACACACTGGACTATTGATGTGCCGTTCCCGAGAACGCTCTTTCAACTGAGAATATTCTCGGGAGCGTTCCCGAGAGCGTTCTCCTAAGTGAGAAAGGTTGAGAATCATGTTTATCAAATGGAAATAAACAAACTTTCTTAAGTAAAATAGTATTAAATGAAGTCAACAGATAAGTGTATATTAAACAATACACTCTATTTTCAGTGAATTCTCAGTGTTCCCAAGAATATTCTCGGGAACTTTCTCGGCAATATTCTTGGCAACTGCACCTTTATTTTATTTTATTTTTTTCGTCGTGAAATGTCGTTTTAATGATATGTAAGATGGCAGAAATTTCTTTTTACACGTAATTAAATAATGTAACTGTCCATTTTTCGTTTTTAACACGCTCTTATTAGGTCGTCGTGTACGTAACTAACTATGTAATGGAATCTTAGAATCTGAATTACACGCACTTCTAAGTCTTGTATCATCATGAAACTTGGCAATTATATGTAGATTAGAAATGACAATACAATATTGTGGTACCAGCTGGTCTGATGATGGGACTGGAAGGTGGCCAAAAGAACTCCTAAACGAAACTGGGTTCATTGGATGTCTTTTCGAGATCTTTAAGTGCTAGATAATGTCCAGGGTCCTAATGATGGAGTCAGAAGGTAGCCATAGGAACTCCTAAACGAAACGGCGGAAACTCATCGAGTTTGGATTCGTTGGATTTGTCTTTTCGAGCACTTTAATGCTAGATGATGTCCAGGGTCCTGATGATTTTTAGCTTTTTAGTGCTGTTAGTAATTAAAAGCGTGTTTTTAGTTTTTTAAACTATTCTTATTTGACATTAAGGGCATATTTCACAATCGCTTAGTAAGGGCCTGTTTCGCCACTTCTGGATAAGTTGTGGATAGCCTGTCTGACGGATCATTTGACACATTTTTATAGAAAATACGTGCTAGCTAGATTGATCCGACACTTAAGCCCGAAACTGCGTTAAGCGGACCCCGGCGCGGTTTCATACGAAAGTCCCCCGCGTGGGTGCCCGCGACGGAGCACTTTGTATGAAACCGCGCCGGGACCCGCTTAACGCAGTTTCTGCCCTTAGAAGAATGGTAATAATCCTCTTCAAAAAAGGTGACAAAATCTTGTTGAAGAATTATAGACCCATTTCGCTTCTGAGCCATGTCTACAAGCTGTTCTATTCACGTCACGCTAGCAGGCTCGACGACTTTCAGCCCCCCGAACAAGCCGGTTTCCGAAAAGGCTTTAGTACCATATACCATAATAATATACGCAACGGCAGATTATACGGAAGATCAAGGAGTATAATCAGCCACTTTGAGTTTGTGAACTATGAGAAAGCCTTCGATTCGTTTGAAACATGGGCAGTGCTTCAGTCTCTTCAACTGTGCCAAATTGACTATTGATACATTAAAGTGTTGAAAGGCTTGTACAAACACGCCACAGTGACAGTCCGTTTTAAGATCAGGACCCGAAACCTATCCAGTTGCAGCGAGGGGTGAGACAGGGAGACGTCATCACCACCGCCCTGGAAGATGTTTTCAAGCTTCTGGGCTGGAGCAGATTCAGCATATTTTTTTTTTAAAGATTATTAGTAATTTGTTATTGCACAAATTACTAATACTCCCGTTAGCCCCTCGTACTAAGCTAAATATGCTTGTATCACGAGTGAGCTCACCACAATAGTCGAGCGACGGCGGGGACCGAACCCGCGTTCCCCGGATCACGAGTCGGCCAGTCCGACCCCTTCACCGTTCGGCTATCGTGGCTTCGAATATCAACGGCGAGTACATCACCCAGACAGCAGACGATATCGTAGTCATGGCTGAGATCGTGGAAGATCTAGGCACAATGCTCGATGGCCTCAATAGTCTCAACAAGTGGGTGTCAAAATGAACATGGACAAGATTTAAAAATCATGTCTAAAGACCGTGTTGCACCCACTCCTCTAAATGTTTGAGACTATAACTCTGGCTGGACAAACAGTCCAGTTAGGTAGGTCCAACTTCGATAAAAAGGTTACTCATCCAATCCAGCTCGGCTGGGCAGCCTTTGGAGAGCTTTACGATATTTTCACGCGGTTTCTCAGTCGCGTCGCCACTCCGCTTTAAATCCACTTTGAATCCGCTTTGAATCCGCTTGCAATCCGCCAGGGTGGCAAGGGCCTTAAAACTCAGAGGCACACTGATGTTCAAATACCGTAGCCGAGTCCTAAAGCCGCGGTACGCGTTCGCCACGAAAAGAGTGAGCAAGACAGCAATATCTCACTCACTCGTTTCATGCCTTGTTTATAACGACTAGTCTTAACGCCGCCCAGTTAATAAAACATCGAAACATTACAAATAATATCACATATAAACAACAAAATTAAAAATAAAACTAAATGTGTTCTGTCGAGAACACTGAGAATATTCCCGGGAGCGTTCTCGGTTCTCGAGAATATTCTCACTGGGAATATTGCCGGGAACGAGAACTTTCTCAGCGGCACATCTCTACACTGGACTGGCTGCTGTCATATTTTTTGTGCCTATTTGATTTTCGCCATTTTGGCGCTGTATGCCATACTGTAGGCAGATACGAGTGTCCATGGAACTAAAGTTAGTGATTTTCTTTCTCGCTTACTCCTATGGTTACTCCACATAATTAGTTCTCGGAACACTCGTAGTGGTGCTTCAAATTGATACACAAAATAAGCTCTCATTTGTGACAGCCTGTTCAGTGTGTATGAAGGTCAATGAGGATCCTGGACATTTCGAAATACTAGCATACAGGCATTAGTGTACATGCGACTCTAGATGTTTGAATAAAAATGTTACAGCCAGTAAATATTTATATCCGTAAACTGAAAGATCGTGAAAAACTATATCCGAAGTCGTCAACTATACGATGCAGCTCTGTCAGCTGCGTTGATGACTTCTGACGACTAAGGCTAGGTTGTACCATCTTACTTTAACTTTTACAAACTTCAAAAATCTGTCAAACTCCATACAAAAAGCACCGGTTATCGTCATAGTTACCGTTAAAGTTAGGTGGTGCAACTCAGCCTTAGTATTTACATGGTCTAATTTGCTCTAACATAATACTTACATCGACCAGCACGCCGCCATAGGCCCGCACGTAGCGCTCCAACAAAGCCGCGTCGAAGGTGTCGCGCGCGCTCGCGTCGATGACGAACGTGCGGCCCGCGAATATGTTCGGCAGCGAGCGCGCCTTGTCGATGCGCACCGCGCTGGCCTCTGGAATATTACAATGCGTGAGGTGGAGGCAAGGATCTACTTTATGAGACCAAATCATTCGTAACAGCTGATGGCAGACATGCGGTGAAGAGCTACTATAAAACAAGAGGTGTGTTATTGGTGAAATGTGTGTACCAGTGTAGTGGTAAATACCTAAGCGTTTATGAAATAGCGTTAATTATTAGTAGGTAAAGCCTGGTCCGTGAGCACGTAGAATTTTGTCCAATGACCCCAAGCTACCCATCCTTATTGCTCGCGCGTAATTATATTGCTGTCGCGCTCGAACACTCACTGCGGGCGCCCGTCGCACAGTCGCGACAGCAATATAATTACCAGGCTTTAGTAAATTATTTAACTCTGGTGTTAGATTAGATTCAACATACAAACAAAACTATCTGCAGATTTTGATATAAAATAACTATGCGTCTAGTTAGTAAGGAAGCTGAAACAAAAAATGCAGGCAGTTTAAACTCTAACCTATTAATTACCTCCGTCATCTTCATCAGTCTTCTCGTCGTCGGAATCGTTGACTGTTACATTCCCCTGTATTCGCTCGTCTCGAACGAACATAACGTCCGACGAGTTTGACACATTATTCTGTGACGTATTCGAACCGTTCGCGTCACTGTTTCGGGACGTATTCGACACGTTCTTGTCTCGTTTGCTGCTCTCATTTTGGGAGTTTTTGCTCTTCGGAGGGCTGGGCGAACTTTCGGTGCGACGTTTCTTTTGTTTTCGTAACGCTTTTACTATTTCGTCATCGGTGTCACATTCTGTAATTAAAATATAACACAAAACTGCTTTTTATTCGGCCTTACCTCTTCACGACAGCCCAGTGAGTCAAATTGAGGCTGCGACTTCGCATAATACAAACATTTTGTGCTCGGGGTGTTCTTATTTAAATTATGTATTTATTTTGTATAGAGACGGACAATATGAATGAACGCAAATGTAATTTTTTGAAGCAATATCTTTTGTCGAGAATACCATGAGATATAAAACATAATAGACCAAGAACTAGTGAAATGAGAAACTATAAACAAGCAACACTGACCGTCATCGGCCGGCTCGTCCGCCTCTTCATCCTCGCTGAGCGGGCGCTGATGCTGGGGCTCGGTGGCGAAGGCGCGCCAGGGCAGCCGCCGCGAGCGCCGCGCTTGCTCCTCCAGCCACTCGCCGCGCGCCGCCGGCACCGTGCCGCCGCCCGGCGCCGCGCGCACCTGCTTCAGCTTCGGCGTGTTGGGGAACGCGCAACTGTCGAAGGTGCAAGTAATGAGGGTTTTCGCGAATGAAATCCGCTCGATGGCGGGACGTGGATGTGGGGTCTGAGTGTTGCGTGATTGGTGGATTTTGACATATCTGTCAATGTCATGTCAAAAATAACCAATCATGCAGCATTTGGACCTCGCGTCTACGTATTGCCATCTGGCGGATTTTTCATTCGCGAAAACCCTCATTAACTGAACTCTTACCCCCTTATTAATAAAACGGTACACCTAGGATGAACACTGGATTAAAATGACATTTCCATACTGAATAACAATTTAAGCCGGAGTAAAACTATTTAGGGTGCAACTTGGGGGTTAGTGTCAACATGTCATGTCATAATTTTGGGCTACATAAACAGCTATTTTCGGTATACCAACGACCAAAAGGTGGTCAGATGACCTTATAAAGGTAGCTGAAAGGAGCTGGATGCAAGTCGCTACCGGTTAACCTGGAAACCATTGCGGGATGCCTATGTTCAGCGGTGGACATCTTGTGGCTGAAATGATGGTGATGAAACAGCTATAGACAGAGATTCGGTTTTAAATCAATTTCTCTCAGTCAGTGGAACGTAATGTGTTTAACTGCTCTAAATTAATAGTATTCATAATATTTTATCAGACCTGTACAAAACAACAGCATATCACACTTAAAGCATGTATGGAAGTGCGCACATTACACCGAAACCGATTGATTCTTCAAACAAATTAGAATTGGGCCCAACTATCGGCCGACTAAAAAAAAAAGATTAACACTAGAGTGCTCGCGCGGGTGACCCAGGGTGTAAAATTTGTAAATATTTTTTCAAGGTATCGAGCTACAGTGTTGCCTTCTCAGGTATTCCTCGAGCATGTATTGTCGCACATGTTAGTAGTAACGCCATCTTGCTAGACGCATCAACGTGAGTGCAGAAAACATTTAAAGTGTTTGGGTGACGCATGTCCCCCGCGCGAGCACTCGAGGAATTGTTTGATCCCTTATTGTCGCGGTTTAAAATCAAGTTTACTTTCATGTAAGTTCAAAGTTATAATTTTTAACCATTTTTTAAACATTTCCAATAATTATATCGTTTTATAAGCATAAACTGATGCAAGAAAGTAGTTGTTTTAGATTGTAAGTAATGTAGTAATAATATACCTAGGGCTATAAAATTAAAAACCAGGATTCTTCTGGGGTTGCAAGAACACCAACTAGCACAAAACTTGCCAGTACTGTGGCTAAGGACAATGTGTTTTTTGCACAAGAGCAAGAAATCGAAGCCCTCGTAAGCAAATGTATCAAGTGGAATAGGCGTTTTTGTCCAGATCATCAAATCATATCGTGCCCGAGTTGTGATCAAAATATCACAGGATAAGATCAATCTATTAATTAACTTTCTAATTAGGTGATTTTTTTTGCCAAAATAATGGGTCCAAGGACTATTTAAACTACTTTGGTCTCGTCGACTCTAAAATATTTGGAAAATATTGAAGTATTTCTTTTGGTTTATAATAAGAGCTCATGAAAGAATTGCTCACTTTTTTTAAATTATTTAGTAAGAAATATAGTTGATGTTTAATATCATAACTTGTTTTACTTGTATTAAATAAGATTAGCAAAAATAAACCCATATCATAATGGGTGACATATGTGACCCGCGCGAGCACTCTAGGAGTATTTAAGGGCGCGAGCACTCTAGTGTTAAAAATCGGTCGCCTAGGCTTAATTCTTCAAGCTCCGCGAATCTAGACACAATAGATAATCAATTGTTATGACATTAATTAATGCCGTCTGGGACTCAATCGGTTAAAGTAATATCATAGCAAAAAGATAAGACAGCTACCGAATGAGGGCTATCGTTTTTATACTTAACAGTTGGCACCCCTGGCGATTGACAGAACCTTGCTCTACAGTGGCGCCATCTTGATGAGTGCAAATACGATAGTCCTCCTACCACTTTAGCGCTCACCAGTTGGTGCCACTGTCTTCGCTACTAGCAAGGGGCCGTTCAAGTATTACGTAAGCACCAAGGGGGGGTGGGGGGGTCTCTGTTTTGCTTATTTTGGATGACATGGGGGGTAGGGGGTCTAGATGATGATTACGTCATCGTTATTAGTTATTTACGTTTTTTCGGGGATTCCCGCAAATAATACATATGCGTAGGCACTCGCTTTGAGAACTGATTAGGGGAATTACCGCACATTAAATTTAGGGAATTACCGTGCGCTATTCACTTGTCTAATAATTAACTCTCGTGCCGACATTGTCCATGGATGATGGGCACTTTTCTATGGAATCTGGGCGTAAAACCAACAGAAATGTAACTACTATTATTTGTTAGGACTTGATATCAGAAATATATTTTCATATAAATAACTACCAAAAACTCCCGGGTTTGCTTGGGAATTGACATAATGTGTAATAGTAATAGGTGCTTTATTGCACAAACAAAAAATATTATTAATTAATATACTTATCTACATATATTTTAAATATTTAAGTCATTTATCCATTATTATGTCCAACAGTTCAGGAGTGGGGCCAACAAATGGTTATTTAAACCATGTTTTACATTATAAGCGTAGGATATAATGTAATAAAACATACCTAGGTACCATTTAGAGAAATGACATGAACACAGTCATATTTCAATGGGATTTCTACCAGTTAAGCTGTAGTACTGTCGCATAATCGATCACGGATCGATTATTAATCGATATTGCCAAATAACGATTTATCGATTAACAATTCGATTAATCGATTTTTTGATTACCATCATTACTATCATTTGATTGTTAATTCAATTCCTTATATTCAGCAATATAATCGATTATTGCAATCGAATAATCGATTATGATTTATTCGGTATACATACTTACTAAATCGATAGAATCGATAGTAAGATATGATACAATACTCTCAATATGATCGATAAAAGCAATCTAATTGACCTTATACTATTTTTATTACCCTAATGTGATGTGAAATACTATGGAAACTTTGCATATTCAACGACCTCTATCTCCGTATCCCCGCGTATTTCAGGATTGTTGTCATACTATGAAATGAAGTACTAGTATTAAGCTTTAATTTAGTATACTTTTTGTTTCTGTTGGTTTAACGCCCAATATGCCCATCATCCTTTGAGAGTCGTAGTCAGCGTTGCCAGTTTTTTTTTCGCCAAGTCGGGACTTTGAGTGAATGTACTTTTTGAGTGAAAATAGCGGGATTCTTCCGTCAGAAGCGGGACATAGTAAAAAAACGTATACATATAATCAAAGGTTTTCAAATATTTATCTTTTTATTTGACTTAAAATTACGTTTACCTGACAATAGATCGCAAAAGTAGCATAGAAAATATATTTTAATAAAAAAATAATATTTTAAATCAGATTTACTCTATCGTCAAATTCGTCTTTAGAATAAAATAAGAAAAAAATTAAAAAAGTTTTATTCTTTAGAATAATATGGCGTTTCAAACAATAGTCTGGTGAAGTGAGTGTCTCTCTCCGAAAAGCGGGACCGAGCCTGTCCCGCGCGGGACATTAAAATTTGATTTAAAAATCGGGACGTCCCGCCAAAATCGGGACGTCTGGCAACGCTGGTCGTAGTCCGCATATTATCATCAAAACACGCGGCCTCCCGCGCGCGTTTTGTTTGGATACTAAACGTATTGTAAGCATTGAAAGTTATCATTTGTGTTTATGTTGATGCAATTATGTTTGTTATGTTCTTTATTTCTGATTATATTTTTTTGTCCCTTACTCTGTGTGTATCAGTTAAACCTAATATTTTCATGAATTTTCCTATTTTAAAAATGACAATATAAAAAACATTTATAACTAAAAATGTTTACGTAAGCATAGGGGGAGGGGGTAAGTGCTTTGCTTACTTTTGATGACAACGGGGGCGGGGGGGTAAAAAATGGTAAGAAATCTGCTTACGTAATACTTGAACGGCCCCCAAGTGACAGGACCTTACTCTACAGTGGCGCTAACTGGTGAGCGCTAAAACGATAGCTCTCATTATAATAACGCTTGACTCACATGAGATGCGTGCAGTTGGGTCCCCAGTCGCGCTCGCAGCGCGCTCCCAGGCTAAGCCCTATGTCGCGCAACGCAGCGCGGCGCGGGTTCACGTAGCCGCTCAGCACGAACACCACGCCCTTCAGGATCGACTGGAAGTCCCCGCCCGCTGCAAACGTCATTAGTGTATCGACTTTTCATACTTTCTATACTGGACGTAAGCCGTATGTGAAGCGAATAGCGAGCGACTTCGAGCTGTTTACATCCAGCCAAAAAACTATTTTTTAAATTTAAACAAGTAAACAAGATCACTACTAATACTAGGTGGACCGACGATCTGGTAAAGGTCGCGGGAAGAGCCTGGATGCGGGCAGCGCAGGACCGTTCATTGTGGAAAACCATGGGGGAGGCCTTTGTCCAGCAGTGGACGTCATTTGGCTGAGACGAAACAAGATCAAAAGTACAGTCGACAGCACATCAACCTATACATTTTTGTTGCAAAATAGCCTGTATTACAACGACGTAAGACGCCACTGTGTTTAGGTTGATGTGCTGTCGTTCGTACCATAAAAAGAATGGGCTACTGAAATCAAATGGTCCAAAAATAAACACAAACAAATTTTAATTACCTTTCTTAGGATGATTATCATCTCGAGATCTTTTTCTATCCTTTTCGCTGTTATCTCGACTGCTACTTGTGGACGGTTCCTCTTTTGATACTTGACTCACAGGGTCTGTCCGGTTCTTCCTATCGTCCTTTGGTGTCCTCTCATTTTTGTCTTTACTTCTGTCGCTAGTGGGCTTATGAGAATCTTCCTTTTTATCCCTACCAGGATTTTCATTGGAAGCTTTTCTGTCATGTTTTTTCTCAGTAGTCTTTTTAACTTCGTCTTTGCTCTTTTCGTCCTTGTGCCTCTGTACAATGTTGTCTATTTTCGCGTGCGGCTTATCGTCGTCGTCCGTATACATCAGGTCGTCCCTCTGCCGGTTCGAGCTGCAAGAATCGTCAGGTTGATTCGTCCGTTTTGAGCCGTGTTTAGACAGAGGCGTCTTCACCAGTTTGGTGGCGGAATCAGATATGTTTTTGAGCGCTTGTGACGTAGCCTGTCTGATTTGGGCGCCTGTAAATAAAATCATGATATACTAAAGCTCGCACACTCACTGCTGCCGCCCGTCGCACAGTCGCGACAGCAATATAATTACGCGCGAGCGATAAGGATAGGTAGCTTGGGGTCATTAGACAAAATTCTACGTGCTCGGCGACCAGACTATGTATAGTAAATGATAACGTATTTAAAATAATGATAAATGGCTCAGCAAGGAAGATCGGGAAGTCACCTGTGTCGGTGCTGTTCCGTGAGCTGTTGTGCCGTGCGAACAGCTCCCCCGGCTTGAACTCGTCATCCGACGACGAGCCCGCGTCCAACAGCCGCGCCAGCGCCGCGCCGGGGACCGGGCTCGGGCCCGCCACGGTACTGGGGACCGGGGCAGGCGCGGGCGCAGACGCGTCTTCCGGCTCCGATATGTGCACGAAGCTCAGCCCGTACTGGTGTCAAAGAGATATGAATTGGAAATGAAAGAAAGAAAGATACATTTACTACAATGGACATCACACAAATACAGGCAATTACATAGACATGACAGTGGCACATAATAATGGAAGAAGAAAAAAAATAAAAACGAGTAAACTGAGCAGTGCCACCCATTCACCAACATGATGCCCACTGCAACGGGACCCCACTCAGCATATGCCGTGGCCCACACGGTGACGAAGGCCACGGCGTTGGTTTTCAGTGTAAATGAACAGCTAAAATAATGTCAAGATGTAGTCCGGCACACTGAAGTTTTAGTGTTGAGTAGATTAGGTAGTATACTAAAGCTGAGTTGCATCACCTAACTTTAACCATGACTAGAAAGATAACCGGCGTATTTTGTATGGAGTTTGACAGATTTTTAACGTTTATTAAAGTCAAAGTAAGATGGTGCAACCCTGCCTAAGTACCTACTAGTTAGTGTTTAGTAGATTAGGTAGTATGTTGACACTAGCGACCGGTAAACCTACTCATTTGAAGCATCTTGAACTTGCAGACGTTTATCTTAAGCTGTACTTTGACTGCACAGTTTTCACTCACTTTTAACTGTAGTATTAAATTCAAATTTAAATCAGTTTGCAGTCCTCTGAGCACTTCAATTCCTACGATTTTAGCTTTTATCACAAAGATTTATACATAGGGCGGCTGGAGGCAACCCACCTTGCAGTGCTTGTTGTAGGGCTGCGAGCACACGAGGCGCACGCGGTCCCAGCGCTGCGCGCGCGCGGCGGCCAGCTGCGAGCCGCTGAAGGAGCGCACGCGCTCCACGCCCGCGTCCTTACGCGACTCCGCCGGCGACAGGAATACGCAACTCGGCACTAGCACCTGCTCAAACAATGTGCTATAGATGACCCACGCTGAACTGTCCCACCAAACTCAATAACAGGGGGCGCTACCATAGTTCAAATACATGGTTTCGAACATGGCAGAAAACAGAACCAGCGATTCGGTATTGACGGTGGCGCCCCGCTGTCAATGTCATGGATAGGACAGTTGAGTATTTTGGAACTACATACATATATCACAATTATCACAAACTGACAGATGATGCTCTAAAAAAGATAATACTTATATAATTTTACACGTTGAATGCCACGCTCACCGGTGAGCCTTAAACAATTAGATTTCTCTTGTCTCTGTAGTGAAGTTATTTTTTTTTTTACTATAATAGGCAGTGTTTTTCAACTTTTTTCATGACAACCCCTGTATGAAAAAATATTTCGTGAATCCTTGACCATTCCCTTTTTAACAGACTTCAACAAAAGGATGAGGTTCTCAATTCGGTTAGTTTTTTTTCATGCATTTTATAATATTATAAAGATGTTGTAGGAACCGAATATTTCAATCCATTACAACATTTATGCATTTGCTTAACTAGATTTCAGATAAATCTAACTTTATAACTTTACTGTTTTTTTTACTGAGGTAGTTTCTACGATCTCTCATGACCCCCCATTGGGTCGCGACCTGCAGGTTGTAAAACACTGATGTAGCATGTTAATTTACAAAACAATTTTTCAATGCTGCTGTTTAATGGACATTCAATAGTAAGCACTGACTTGAAAAGGTTCATTTGGTTTCTCCGAGCGCCCCACCAGCACCTCCACCAGGGCAGCGTGATGGGCTCCAATATGTACTGCAGAAATCTGTGGGATGCAAACATTCATAATTACAAGCTATGAATCAACAAAAACTGGGGAAAAACAGATTGATTTGTGTTAATCACTCATTCTTATTAACTTATTTGCATTATCTTAGTACGAATAATAATATTTTTAGTATGTTTTGGAAATATGCTAACCTTGACAGCTCGCGGAAGCTGGAGGACGACGGAGCACGACGGCTCCCCTTTCGCGCATAACCAGCGCTTCTTGCTCACGTCCCATGCTAGCAGGTTACTCGCCGGATTATCCTGATTACACCAAGAACAACATTTTATGTAGGAATTTCAAATGCTCACATAATTTTTGTAAGACAATCATTAAATCATTCGTGAACATACCGGATCCTCACTGCTAAAACTAACAATGTAATCAATTTTTACACGAGGCATAATATTATCATTGATTTGGTGGAAAGCAACGTTACGCACTCGATAAATTATGTAAAGTTTTTAATAAAATTAATCGCACCGGTGTTTTTTATTTGGCACGAATTTTGACAGGTATATTTGAATTTGTCACCTGTCAGTGTCAGTCAACATTTTTATACTTTTTGCAGGAATAAAGCAAAAGTCAGTACGCAACACAGCCAAGTGAAGTGTTTATTTTCCTTAGTTAAAGTAATGATGAAACTGATATCCAAGATATTCCTCTCTTTTCCTTGAGTTTTAGTAAAGATGTGGTGCTAAAACTGAGACTTCTTGAAAGAATTTGGAAGCTTGTAGATAGTCGTGTAACGAGAGTTGAGACAAAAGCAAAGAGGATTTGTAAGTAATGATGACCATAAACCTCAGCCCTCTTACCGTGAGGCCATACAACCGCCATAAACTGAAGTCTTGGCTGTACAGCTTAGTGCCTTTGCCTTTTCCTCTAAAAGGAGAGAATAAAAAAAGTACTTTGACAAGAAGAGTGAAAAAAAAAACAAATTTGAAGGGATGCTTTGTTGTTACAAATTTTAATAAATAAAAATGTTGAATGTTCAATGTCTGTTATCAAATTATTTTGAGATAATTTAATTCAAAATCTCTGTCATAGCGAGGAGAATAATGGATTCAAAAGTGTGTAGAGTTTGCCTTAGCAAATCAACTGCAACTTCAGTGTTCGATGTCCGAGAAGGCCTCCAGCACAGTGTAAAAATTATGCGATGTGTTCCTATCAGCATAGAAGAAGGTGACGGCCTACCAAGTGCTTTATGCGATGTTTGCGTGAATGATTTGACCGTCGCATACAACTTCATTCTAAAATGTGAGGCGACGGACAGAGTGCTGCGGCTGGTGGGATACGACGACTACCCAAATCCCGAGGCCGACGCCGAAGACAGAGAGGAGTTCGATATCAGCGGAGAAGAGGTCAACTTCGTATTGGAAAATGAATATAACGGCGGCATAGAATCCGATGATATTGTAAAACAAGAGTACCTAGACGAAAATCAAACTAACTACGAATATGAAAATAAAACAAACCAAGAGAAAAAGGCCCACAACAATGTGAATTTCAAAACTAAAAAGAAAAACAAGCGGTCCAAGTCGGGACCCCTGCAGTGCGTCATCTGCGGCCAGATCACGGCGAGCCGCTCGGCCATGGAGACACACATGCGCACCCATACCGGAGAGATGCCCTACAAATGTCAAGGCTGCAGCAAGAGATTCAGGACCAAAGGCTCGCTCTCCAGACACTTTGAAACCCGCCACGGACAAAGAGAAAGGAAATTCACCTGTGAAACATGTGGAAGCAGCTTTTATAGAAAAAATGACATCATAATTCACATGCGAGTACACACAGACGAAAGACCATACTCCTGTCCATATTGTCCCAAAAGTTTCCGTCAAGTCACGTCTCTGATTCGTCACAAACGCGTTCACACAGGAGAAAAGCCTTATGGGTGTCCTATTTGTGGAAAAAAATTCGCAGACAGCAATCTCGTGAAGAAACATCAATCGGTACACAGCGATGAAAAGAAATATACTTGTCAATTATGTAACAAATCCATGAAAAGCAGAAACGCTCTCAACTCCCATAAGCGCCGACACACCAATGAGAAACAGCTGGTATGTAGTTTCTGTGGATCTACATTTTCATTGAAAGGTAATTTGAAAATTCACATAAGGAGAGTGCATTCGGAAAGATCCGGCCAGTGCACCGTCTGCTTGAAGACGTTCTCCGACCTGGAGGTGCACATGCGAAAGCACACGGGCGAGAGGCCCTTCCTGTGCAAGCTGTGCAACCAGAACTACGCCACCAAGAGGAGCTTGTCCCACCACATGGCGTTTAAGCATGATAACGCTACAAAATTCAAATGCTCCATAGGGGAGTGCACTCGCACCTTCCCGACCGCCATGATGCTGGAGTTCCACCTGCTGAAGCAGCACACCAACAGCACGCCCTACGTGTGCCGGCACTGCGCGCGCGGCTTCTACCGCGCCAGCGACCTTTCGCGCCATCTGCGCGTCAGCCACATGGAGCCCCAGGCCAAGGTGCCATTGAAACCTCTTGATGTAGTGCAATAGAATACAAAATTGTTCCTGTATTTCAAATTTATGTCACTTCCCTGAACTGCTAGTCATAGTTTTTAAAATATATTTATGTTACTACCTATAGCTTATTTTATTTACATACCCACATTTAGCAACGTAAATAATGCGAAAGTTATCATTATCATCTACAGTACTGAAAATTAATAAATTGATAAGTCTACCCACTTCTTCAGTTTAAAAAAAAAAAGTTAACTTAAAATTAAATAGTAGTCTCAAGGGCTAAAAAAGCATAGCCGATACCGTAACAAACTAATAATGCATTTTATGGCTTCATTACAATCCCGGCTGCTTGGGTCGAAACTATCCCTCTTTTCCTGTTGGACGGAAGGGGGAACAACAGACCCTCTGAAACCCAATAGCGCGTAAATCCTCTCGCAAGTTTCAAACGCGCGCCATGATGAGCCGTCGGCAAAACGGTCGCTGGTCGGTAAAGCAGCGCCAGGTGTCGTGAGGTGTTATGCCCCTTTCTCTTTTCAATGTGTAGCGTTATCAGGCTCTCTCGCTCCCGCGCCAATTAGCCGCGCGAGGTGAGTGATACGCGCCGGCCGAGAGGACGTTAGCCCGCGACCGCCCTCCGGAGCGCACGTACGTCGCAATCGGCGCACAACCGTGGCAGGTGTCGGTGCCGTGATGTGCAAACCGTGAAACAGTTCTCCATATGTGCTCGCCTTTAACTTCCTTCCTGCTCGGATAATCGGATTCGAAATTGGAATTTCACTATGGGTGAAGTGAGTACAGTTTTTGTTTTATTGCGGGTAGGTTTGGAATGCGAGCGTGCTCCAGTTAAGATCGGCCGCTCGTAGTCCTGCGATTGTGATCTGTGGGTTCGTAGGTCATCGGCATGGCTGGCCGCGCTCGCGAGCGGGCGCAGCGGCGCTGGTGCAGTCGAGGGTCGGCGCTCGCGTGCCCCTCGGATCAATTAGCGCTTTCTTCGCGAGAGAATAATGGTGTGCGAGTTTGGGAATGTGTGCCGATATCGAAGCCCAGTAGAAAGCTCGCGAGACGGCCGCATCGGTAAAATCGAGATTAGCGGAGTACTGTTATACATCATCTGATAACGCGCCCAGCGATAGTTTTTATCATCGATATTGTTTTTTTTATTTATTGCTATCGAATCAAACGTTCAATAACAAACGTGGCTATAATGTCTTATCTAGAATGGAAATTAACTTCATAGCCGTTAATAACTTGATATTATCAGGTGATTCTGTAATGATAAATGGGTTATTATTTGTAAAGGATCGAAATAGACGAAATCCTGTAGGTACACACGATAAGAAGGTAGATTCATAATCACCGTGAATCGGTATCAGCGAGTCCGTTGAATATGTCAGGGCACCCATGTCCCATATTGGGCAGCTTGCTCGAAGCCAGGCGGCCCGCGCTGACCGCCGCGCGGTATCTGCATACGTCACTGCGGTGCGTAGGTCACATAGCGTGGCCTGCGGTGACCTAGCTCTTTCTTTATGATGAAATGCTGCATGCATAGCTACTGCGGATATGGCATAATAGGCACTTTACCTACCCACATTCTAACGTGACTGCAGATCTGTTGAAAAATGTATGGAATGCAGTTTTCTCACCATGTTCATGCCGTGTGCTAAATTCTATAAAATATGATGTGGAAGCGACGATAATTTATTGTACCTCAACTGTGTAGGTACTATGGATTTATAAAGTTCATGTAGTTATTATCTTGGAATGGCATTATACACGTCGATGATAACGTTTCTTTATGAACCAATCAATAAAACTGATATTAAAACAGGTGACTTCATCAACTAGGTACAAGGTATCTACCTACTTACATTTATATATTGATAAAAAATATATTATTTTACATTAAGTAATTTTTATTTTTTACAATAAATTGTTCCAAGTTCCAATTAAGTACAGCAGTTAAACTTTAAATCCTCGTGCTCATCACACTTTGTTCCGACAGGGATTGAACTAAACTTGTAATCGAAACTTATGGAATATAATCGCTCTTGTAAACCACTAGGTCATCATAAGGTTGATTACATCTTTAGATTCGAAAGATTCACAAAAACAAAGACCAAAGTATTTCTGCGAATTTTTTCTTAAAGCAAATACTATGTTCCGGATAGATGATTCACAGATGGCTGAACAAACACGATATAGTCATACACAAGTGTTGTGAGTAAATAATTTAAATTAATGGTTAACTTTTACGACCTGCAGTGCTATTACCTAGCACAGTAATCCACTGCAATAAATAAAAGGTTTCAAGATTTGAGTACTGAAAATACTTAAAACCTATGAAAAACTTTGGAAAACAAGTAACACAAGTGATTTAAGTATTGTTACTACTAATTTAATCGTAAACTAAAGTAATTTAACTGCCGTACTTAGGTAAACTTGTGATTATCGGTGAAAAATATCTTTATTGTAGACAAATTATCGTAAATTAGACGTTTTAAGTATTTTTAGATGCCATATTAGCATTCTAATCTAGTCCCTATATATAAATAAACTTTGCGAAACATTACATTATCCGGCGCTACTAATTAAATTCATTCATACGTGTAAGCTATAAATCTGAAAAACTTGTTCACTTTGAGCTAGATATCGGCCGCCTAAGGTCAATATTTATAACTATAAGTACCTACTCGTTACTCATAATATGTTGGCAACACATGACGTATCGTAATCGTAATCCGCTGCCACGAGCACAGCCATGCCGACTCAAGCGCAAGTTAATGCATTGTCTGCAGTTTATATTTTTTTGATTATGCCATAATATTTACTCGTATACTTATTAAATTGCCCTAACAAGGAGGTAATCCTTATAATATGATCATGAAATCAATTAAAATACCTACCTTAACTAATATTCGTTTTTCTTCTGTTTCAGTCGCTGTTAAAAGAGGATCCCCTCTCCAGGATCCAAAGAGAGATCATAGAAGTGACAGAGAGAGAACGAGAGTTCAAAGAGGGTCATTTTAGAATAAACCGTCTTATGTCGGAGTCTACCATCGACGTCAACAAACAGAACGGTCACGTCAACGGAGACGATGACCACAAGCCGCAGAAAACCCTCAACAGGGCGGTGTCCACGTCGCACCTCATGGGGCCCGTGACGCCCTCGCCGCCGCCGGCCGCCTCCGTCCTCAACACCAACGGCTACACGCGCCGCTTCACGCCGCAGACGGGGACCAAGGGAATCATGCAACGGTTCATTGCGAACAAAGGCAAACTACCCGCCACCTCTCCTGTCGGCGGCCCAGTACCCATGGCCTCGTCCCCGGTCGTGCCTCTAGCCCCGCCTCTGACGTTCCCGACCTCGCCCGTCATCGCCCCGGCCGTCGTCAGTCCCGCCGTGATCACCCGCACGCCGGAAGGCAAACCTGTCCGAAAGGGTTACGTGCCCGTTGAGGAAAAAATACAAAAGGAACTCAGAGACATGAAAGACAGAGAGCATGAACTGAAACGCATGAGAAAGAAACAAAAGCCGTTCGACATCGAGTTGAGCGACAATGAAACCAGCTCCGAGTCCGAGGATGAGGAAATTCCGCTGCCTGGAAAACTGAAGGCGACCAAATCTATCGGAGAATTATACGAGGCCCTGAATGACGAGCTCCGGTCGCCGTCGCCGCGGAACAGCTCGGGCCACGAGTCCATCGGCAGCCTGAAGCCGGCCAAGTCGCTGGCGGAGCTGTGCGAGCTCAGCCCCGGCCAGGAGTTCCTCGCGCCCAGCTCCACGCGGCTCATCGCGCAGTGGGAGTCCATCATACAACAGAAACAGGAAGCCGGCGCCGCTTAAATTGTAACAGTTTGAGAAGACGTGATGGTTCAATATGTGTGGGCGTGTAACGCCAAAAAACTCAGTACGTGTAACGTCGCGTGATCGATTGTAGCGGGGTTTAATGTGTGTCAGCGGATTCGGATATGTTACGCGAGAACTCGATACCTGTGGCCGGCGGACTGAGACGCGTCGCGGGGCGCTCGCGTCTCGCGACGTTTTACTTTCGAAGAAAACATGAGTGGCACCTATCCACATGAAAGTGTATCATTTCGGTATTTCAAGTGCCCGATCAAGTTAAGTTCGGCCGATCGATTTCTTTCGCCGATCGATTGTGGGGCAATTAATTTTCTCCAGATTGCGAACAATGCAAATGATGGTTATCCGTAACAGCAATTATCTCGTGCATGCGCGCCGTTGGAAAGCGGCCGATACTCGATGCGAACTCGTCTCCCAAGTGTGAGTAAAATAGTTTCTTCCTATTGTTTAGCGTCACTCCTCTGCGCTGAAAAACTTAATGTCTTTTTTGCGGTGGCGCCGCTTTCCCGGCGCGTACGGCACCGCGCGCCCGCGCCGCTGGGAACGCGCCACCTCCGAGTACAAACGCGAGCACGCGGCGTCATTTCAAGTGCACCGTTTCCTAATTCGCCACGGATCGTTATTGTTTGCTGTTTCGCCGAGCGTGTTATTAAAAGCTTGTTAAACGGGCAACGTTCGCTATGAGTAAATTTTTGATAAACTTCATCGCGTTCAGGCGCACTTACGTCTCTATCGACGACTGAACGTTGCGAGGCGATGTTAATTATATCCCACATGTTTTAACTTTATCTGCTGCATTTATTTCCCCCGTGGTCGTAGATGTAATAATATTATTTTTTTATATGTTTACAAATGTAATTTTGAGGATTGTCGAAGGAAAGACGCGTGAGTTCGAACGTTCGGGACTAAAATCGGAGCTGGACTTCGAGTAGTTCAATATTACAATTTGTACTTAATTAGTTTTTAAAATGTTCATAAATGGAGGAGTGTATGTAGTTGCGAAGTAATTAGATGAAAATCGTCACTGAATTGTAGAAGTGTCAAATAGTTGTGCCTTATGTGCCCGAAGGGTGCGGCCGCGGTCTGCAGGCGCGGCGGGATGAGAAGCTATGACAATTTTATAGTTAACTTATAGTGCCTAACAAAATAAAATATGTCACTATTTCTGTGTATAAATATTTATTACACATTCTATTTACTATTTTCTTTAGCATAATAATAAATTAGTCAATTATCTGTTAAATGTCGTTTAGAGCAAACTATACATAATAATTTGAGATTGATAGCGTTAATTGTTGCAATATTTTTTACTTGTAGGTATTAAGTTTGTTTCTTTGTAAAAAGTGCCAGGTGGATTATCTATACACATAACTTATTCTGAAATGCCTTGTAAATGTGATGAACTGAATACAATTCCTATACAAATCGTTTCTATTCTACTTAGGAGCTCTGTCAAAATAATATTGTGATATGAAAATTGCCTTAAAATATTTGTTAGAGTTGAAATTTTGTAAAGTAGATGGCTATTTATTCAGAATGTTTACTCGCGCTCTGCTCGCGAGGTGTTAATTATAATAAGGTTTTCGCAATAAATACTTTGTCAAACGAAACGCTTTGGTTGTTATTGACTCACCCACGCAGTATGCTGAATTTCACCTTTGGTCTTTGTTAGTTCGTTGACATTTTTAAAGGTTTAGCGTGTTTGGGGAAAATGCTAGGGATATCAGCCAACACTTTTCTTGGGCTTGTACGTTTTACCTTACAATAAATAGCTCGTATGGTCTATTATTTGTAAAAGCAGAAGGTTAAAGTGCTTACACATGATTAATGAGTTAATAAAATCCTTTCCTATAGTCACAAAGTAACTGATAGGCCAGTAGAATTAAACACAAAAATTGATTAAATCGGAAATAATTCCTACAAAAGATTTTTTTGCTTTAATGGCTTCATTGGTTGCCCATTAAGACTCTCCTAAGTTTTCGACTTCGACGGAGTTGTGCTCAAGTGGTGGGGGCCCCCGAAAGCGGCGTTTTTTCGGTTTTCCGGTTATACCGCGTAAAGGACTTACCCTATCGAAAAGTGGTCTTCATGACGGTTAAAGGGCACTTAATCCTGCATTGAATAAGATCAAATTCATATGTTTTGGACAAACCGTTCTCGCGCTAAAGTTCGGCAAAGTAGAAAATATACGTATAATTAATGACCCTCTCCACGTCCAATGGCTTGTTACCCACATGCTTCCAAGCCTTGTAAAGGGTCGCCTTAACCAGTGTAACCCTAACAAGGCTCACGAGTTTGATTCGCTTATCCTTGTTCGTCCCAGCCGTTCCTTAACTGCGGTTGCTGCACCTCTTCTTGACACTCTCCTGAACGACTCTGTGTTACCTAATGTGGCTGCCTCTCTTCCTTGTACCCTCCTGTACGATTGCATTGCTTAGCTATATGCCTGGTCCAAGGTTCGACGCCACAAAATCAACTTTGTACGCGTGAAAATAGTTTAAATACTATTTTCCGTGCTTGCAACATTTTTCTTTACTGCTTCGCCTCTATTAGTCGTAGAGTGATTGTATATATCCTATAGCCTTCCTCAATGTATGAGCTATTCAACACAAAAATAATGATTTCAATCAAACTAGTAATTCTTAAGATTAGCGCGTTCAAACAAACAAACAAAAAACTCTTCAGCGTTTTAATATGAACTTGTTGTTGTTGATTTTTGGCGTCGAACCTTAGACCAGGCATACGGCTAGGCACGTAGTCATGCAGGAGGATACAAGGAAGAGGGGCAGCAACAGTAGGTAACACAGAGTCGTTCAGGTGAGTGCCAGGAAGAGGTGCAGCAACCGCAGTTAAGGAACGGCTGGGACGAACAAGGATAGGCGCATCAAGCTCGTAAGCCTTGATAGGGTTACACTGGTTGAGGTAGCCCTTTTCAAGACTTGGAAGCCTGTGGGTAACAAACCATTGGACGTGGAGAGGGTCATTAATTATACGTATATTTTCTACTTTGCTGAACTTTAGCGCGAGAACGGTTTGTCCAAAACATATGAATTTGGTCTTATTCAATGCAGGATTAAGTGCCCTTCAACCGTCATGAAGACCACTTTTTGATAGGGTAAGTCCTTTACGCGGTATAACCGGAAAACCGAAAAAATGCCTCTTTCGGGGGCCCCCACCACTTAAGCACAACTCCGTCGAAGTCGAAAACTTAGGAAAATCTTAATGGGCAACCAATGAAGCCATTAAAACAATAAAATCTTTTGTAGGAATTATTTCCGATTTAAAAGCTAATTCTACTGGACTATGAAAGAATCTGCAATTTTCTTGTACGTACCCCGCAGCATCTTGCAGCAGTAAATTAATTTGAAACATAATACACGTAAATTACACATTTCATTGCTGACGACCTCAAAGAGCGGAAACATTTCCCCTGACGAACTGATTGTTTTACCGCAAAATATTGGAGCTTTAATAAGTTTTGAGATTTATTATCCTACGCCCCGAACTCATTATACCTACCGGTTTTAAGTCCTATTTATTTTACAGCAAAAGTTTATATCCCACAACTAACTAAAATAGTGTATTGTCTATTAAAATTAATTAATTTATTCGTTCTGTTAAGATTTTTTAATCATACGTGCAAATGTTTGAATGAAGATGGCGGTTAGTTAAGTTTGAAGGGGATGCAACAAAGTGGGATTTCAGACTTGGATAAATTTCAGATTTCAAAGTAGGAGGTATTAAAATAACATTAATTTTCGTGTTAAGGTAATTTTTTAGTCATAGAATATACTGAGCCAATTTCAAATTAAGTACTTTCAAAATATTCAAGTTCCAAGATGTATTTCAAGGATTTGTGTTAGGTAAAGCCACTTGATCTTCGACCTCCTCGAAAATTCGTAATAATCGACAATAGATAATTGTTATTCACAACTTTGAAGTAAACAATCGCATTGCATCAGCGGCCAATATTCATAACTGCTCTTGTTGTGGTCCGTCAATGGTTTCGCAACCATTGTCTGGAAATAGATAGCAGTTTTGTTTTCAATAAAATAATTCATGATAATGGAAACAATGGTATTCGGCACTGAGTACTATATTCTAGTTCCTTTAATGACCATTGCAATATTGCATAGGTCACTGGGCGTAGTTTACTCGCAGTAAGTTGCTGTTATGATCCGAATAATATTTGCAACTGGGAGCGGTTGAAGGACAGTAGGTATTGTTTGCTAAATTCATAATAAACAGACAGTGAAATCAAAGAATTATTATACACTATTTACTGAGGGAGTAGTAAAAATACATATTATTAGTAATAAACTTAGCAGGTATTATCTGAAGTTGCTATTAGAAACTACTAATAATCTCAATTTAAAAATTATAACTGGCTGATTTAAAGCCTCGCTTATTTATGTTCGTGTCCAAAATTACGTTGATCTAGTTAACTTTTTATGACCTGCATTCTTCTGCACCCACGGCAGATGGGAAGAGAAACTGTATCCCAATAATGGGCGGCATTAGCCGGGTATCTGCGCACTAGCGCGGTTGTTTCGCAACGCGCCCACGCCGCGGACCGGTCGCATAGCTGGACCACTCTGGAACTATGTCCTAGCTGGATTGTTGGTGCTATTTTTATTGCGATTTCTGTAGCACGTTATGCTCTCTTTGTTCTTCGGTAGTTATTTTAATTATAATTTGATTACATACATGTATTTGTTAGGTTGTTCGTCCACCATTGCAAATTAGTTACACGATTTTTCAGACCCTAATAGGTCTAGGTAGAGGTCATAGCAATGACAGCATCACCCTTTGGCAGTCGTAAACAACCCATAGGGGTAGGTATGCCTAAAGACCATAATGACAAGTTATTTTAAGTAAGTAACCTAATAACCTTGTACGCCCGAGTGTAGCGGATTACATAATCAAGAGTTTAGGAAAAGATGCGGGCTCAAGCTTCGACTTGGGCGAGTTGTTTTATTGTATTGTATTATGTAACAAACATCTCAAACCGGTAGTCGCGTATAGCTGAAGTGATATATCCTCGTTCTGCGCGTTCAGGCAACAATGGCTGCGCGGGCGCCGGCGCTGAATGTCAAGAGCGCGCACCCGGTCACCTTGGCGCCGCGCCGCTACCTATACAACTTACTGAGAAATGGTCTACTTTCTTGAGATATGTTATTTTATTTATCTATGCTACAACAGGCGATTTATTAAATACACAATAACGACCGTTAAGACGGCACCGGGTCACTGAAGTTAGTAGTCCTAGACTCCATCACTACAGTTTCAAATTTTTTTTTATTTAGTGTCGGAAAATAGCCCCGGATAAATAAGTAAATAAACTGTGACGTTGTACATTACTCAAGATCTTTTTGTAGCCTACTAGTGATTTACCAAAACGATGGCGGCTGCATTACGTTCACTAGCGACGAAGCCTTTCTCAACGCATCCGAAACAAAATGAAACACGTCTAATTGCAGACGCCGCAATTGGCCAGTCAGCTCAGAAAAAAGTCTAGAATATTTCGACACAACGCGCTCGAACTGTTGACGCGTTGCTTACGACACGCGGCGTGTGCGCGGGTCAGTGCTGACAGCTGAGCTTGCATCATTTTTTTTATCCACAAAGAGGAAGCTCTTGGCCTGTATCTCACCTGATGGTAAGTGATGATCAGGCCGAAGGTGGAAGCGAGCTTCACCCGGAATCCTTAACCACGGAGGAACTGGCTATCTTACCTCTAACTGCCGGAACACAACATTGTTGTTATGGCGACAGACTTAGGTAAGATGGTGGTAACTAGCCAGGCGGACTTAGAACAAGCCCTACCACCAACCAAACCGAACAAACCTGGGAACCCGGGACCTCTGCGTCTGAAGCAGGTGGTCTTACCACTAGACCACAGAGGCGGTTAAAATTATCTGCTGCTGCTGTCATTCTGCTGCATCAAGCCCTTGAGTGTGCTGTATCAACTAGCACTTTTAAGCATAGTACTTATGTCAAGGGCGTCTCAGACAGTGGTAAAAATATCATTGGCTTGCAGCATTCGGAACGCATCGGAGTGTCGCTGTCTTGCGCAGCGCTTTCATAACTGCAGCCAATCTGCTGGCGGCCGCCAACGGCTGCAACGAAGTAGGGCTGCCAAACAGCTGTTGCCTTAATGAAATGTTGCATAACCCTACATTTTCAGATTTTCTGACAGTTCGACCTAGACGTTCCTTTAGATGTTATTTTTTGATGAATGAATTTTTGAACATTACAAAATCGTGAAAAAAAAAATAACTAGAACTTTACAAAAGTTATTAAAACCGATTGTCAATATAGTTTGTAAATAATTATGTAATTTTTGCATAACCACAAGTGGCACATAGAAAAGACATCAACGAGATCGTCACAGGAACGAATTTTAGGGTCATAAAAGAAAGATTAAATAAAATTAAACGTTTTTGTTTATTTTCCAAACGCATTCATTGGGTAGGACTTTAAGTGACAAAACTAACCGCATAATGATGATGTATTACTTTTACTATGGGATTACAAATAGGTACCTACCATGACAGAATAAGTAATCATCATGAATAAGTCCTTCCTAAAAATGTTGCTGCTTTATTACGCGTTTTTTTACATACCCTGTATTGTTTACGATACATATTAAATCAACGTTATTTAATTGTCTCGCGCTCGGTCCAGCAGCCCTGTGTGCCTGGGCCGGCGCCTGCCCTCGCGGCCGCCAGTGGCGCGCGACGCGTGCTCAGCGCTGGGAACCGGCTGCCTTTATTATACTAATTAATTGTATAATGTGTAACGCTATCATTTAACCCAACTATTACCTCATCAATGAGAAACTTTTGAGCTTCCAGTTTTTATGTAACTTTTGAGCGTGTCACTTGGCTTTCAAGCTTTCCAACGATAACATTATCCAAGCAGGCATGACACAAAATATACAGTGATAAATATACATATAGGTAAGTCAATATGCACTCCTAAAAATTCTCATTCCCCACCTCACCTTCAGACTGAATCTCATTGATTTTATCATCTATACTAATATTATAAATGCGAAAGTAACTCTGTCTGTCTGTCTGCCTGTCTCTCTTTCACGCCAAAACCATAGAACCGATTTTGATGAAATTTGGCATAGATATAGTTTGAGTCCCGGGAAAGGACATAGGATAGATTTTATCCCGGTTTTTTAAACAGGAACGCGCGTGATAAAGTTTTTCCGTGAAAGACAAAATTCCACGCGGGCGAAGCCGCGGGCGGAAAGCTAGTAATTTATAAGCCACAAAAATAATGCAGTAAATTTTTTGCGCTTTGCTATGCATCGAAAACAATTTGCAATTTAAGCGCAGTCACAATACAGAGCACAGAAATTTTCAACCTTATTACAATGAGTTTCCTACTACATTTTATATCGTATTACCCGTATTGTGCACGTTTATTATACCTTCACGTGGTTTTACTAGCCTTTTTTCATATTGTTAGTTTACTTTGCCAGTAGGCATAGATACTTGTATTACGATTTAATTTTGAGCATTGATACTACATATTTTTAAATTTCCATGAAATTTCGTATCAGCATATGCAGATTCAAAGATAAAAGATTAATTGATAGGCATTACTTGCTTTTCGGATATGATTAGGCATATACTTAGGTGTGCAAAGTTTGAAAGGTCTACCGACAAAGAACGTGATTGAGATTGATTTGATTGTAGGCGTTTGTGGTATAACCAAATACATTCCAACGCTGGTGGCCACTAACTAAACAAAAAGTAAGTTGGAATGACAAATACGAGTAAAGTTAGGATCACTACTAAAAGCTTTTTAGGTCTGAAGGTAAAATGAGTAACCATTATGTAAACTGTTTAGTCACATTTGAACTCATTAAAAAAACTCATAAAACTCATTTTATTTTTGCAAATGAACTTTTAAAAGGCATTTTTACACGTCCCAGTATTAATCAAACTATGTATTTAAACTTTTTATATTAAAATAATGATTTATTAAATAAACACGCTATCATGGCTGGCTATGACAAAATTAGATTTGCTTACTAACTACTGCTACAGATTTAATTTAATTATGAATAATTAATTAAGTTGCCCTTATGTCACGCCGGGCCGGGTCATTCAAGTTGAAAGTGAAACGTCACCTCATCTGCCGTCGCACAGTGGTCTGAAAATGAAGCTCCCATACCATAGAAACTTAATGTCAGAAATTAATAAATAAAAATATGTATTCTGTTTAGTATACCTCCCTTTGTTTTACTAATATAGTATGAAGGGTATGAGTAGCTCCATGTGTGAGAAAAAAATATTTTTATTTTTTTTGTATGGAAAAAAACACTTAAAGTGGATTTTTTTAAAACTGAATAGAACTGAAGGGCTGGTACTCACATAAGCTATTGCACCATGCACGGCGATCAAGATGACATACAATTCTTGTGCCTTTGGGTGCCGCTTTGCATGTACCAAGCTTTGGAAATTTTGAATTTTCGGTAGGTGATATTTCAAGTCGTTGATGTTATTTTATGAAGTTATTAACCGCTTTCAATACGAGAATAGTATGTAAATTAATACTCATATAACTAGGAATATACTAGGGATATTTTTAAATAATTTTTATTTTGAAAATATAAAAAAATAAAACATTTAATCATTGAATGAAGTAACCAAACAGTTGGTAACTGATATTGTTATTAGTTACTAACCTGCAAATGACGTTTTAATGAAAATAATAGCAGCATATTGAAATAAACAACTTAAAAAATCGAACTGCCTAATAGGCCAGTAGAATTACATTTGAAATCGGAAATAATTCCTACAAAAGATTTTATTGTTTTAATGGCTTCATTTGTTACCCATTAGACTATCCTAAATTTTCGACTTCGGCGGAGTTGTGCTTAAGTGGTGGGGGCCCCCGAAAGGGGCGTTTTTTCGGTTTTACGGTTACATCGCGTAAAGGACTTACCCTATTGAAAACTGGTCTTCATGACGGTTGAAGGGTATTTAATCCTGCATTGAATAAGACCAAATTCATAATACATAATATCATGTATTGGACAAACCGTTCTCGAGCTTATCTTCGAAAAAGTACAAAATGTACGTATCCTAAGCCTGTCAAGTTTAACCCTGTCAAGGCTTAAGAGCTGGATGCACCTATCCTTGTTCGTCCCAGCCGTTCCTTAACTGCGGTTACTGCACCTCTTTCTTGCACTCTCCTGAACGACTCTGTGTTACCATACAAGGCATCGATTAGGCAACGTATCGAATGGCTGGGACGAACAAGATATAGGCGTATCCAGCTCGTAAGTCTTGACAGGGTTACACTGGTTGTGGCGGTCATTTTCAAAACTTGGAATCCTGCGGGTATCGAGACATTGGACGTGGAGAGGATCATTAAATTATAAGTACATTTTGTACTTTTTCGAAGATAAGCACGAGAACGGTTTGTCCAATACATAATATGTATTGTGAATTTGGTCTTATTCAATGCAGGATTAAATGCCCTTCAACCGTCATGAAGACCAGTTTTCGATAGGGTAAGCTACTACTTAAGCACAACTCCGTCGAAGTCGAAAATGTAGGATAGTCTTATTAATGGGTAACAAATGAAGCCATTAAAGCAATAAAATCTTTTGTAGGAATTATTTCCGATTTCAAATGTAATTCTACTGGCCTATTAGGCAGTTCGATTTTTTAAGTTGTTTATTTAATCAATATTGATTTCTATTATTTTCATTAAAACGTCATTTGCAGGTTAGTAACTAATAACAATGTCAGTTACCAACTGGTTGGTTACTTCATTCAATGATTAATAGGTTTATTTTTTTATATTTTCAAAATAAAAATTATTTTAAAATATCCCTAGTATATTCCTAGTTATATGAGTATTAATTTACATACTATTCTCGTATTGAAAGCGGTTAATAACTTCATAAAATAACATCAAAGACTTGAAAGATCACCTACCGAAAATTCAAAATTTCCAAAGCTTGGTACATGCAAAGCGGCACGGCACCCAAAGGCACAAGAATTGTATGTCATCTTGATCGCCGTGTATGGTGCAATAGCTCATGTGAGTACCAGCCCTTCAGTTCTATTCAGTTTAAAAAAAATCCACTTTAAGTGTTTTTTTCCATACAAAAAAAAATAAAAATATTTTTTTTCTCACACATGGAGCTACTCATACCCTTCATACTATATTAGTAAAACAAAGGGAGGTATACTAAACATAATACATATTTTTATTCATTAATTTCTGACATTAAGTTTCTATGGTATGGGACCTTCATTTTCAGACCACCGTGCGCGTCGGTCTGAATTGAATTGGCTGATGCCGCAGCTTTCACCGCGCACCAGCGCAAGCACTGAAGAGCCGCAGTAAAGGGGCATAGTAAAACATCTTCTTATTATTGCTATTAAATAAAGTCTGGTGACTATTTGGCCCACCCTATAAGACGTTTTTCTGTAAAGGTACCCGTACGTAAACTTTGCGTGCCATATCCAGTTCTTAGTCTTACTATTGGTTTTGATTGTGGCGCAGCATCAACGAGCCGGAAATAATACACAATTTGACAGTTCTGATTCATGCAACAATTGAATAGCGGAACGAAAGCTGTATGTTAAATTTAAAATAATTTCACACACAGTGTTCGTCTCAATTTGTGGTCTTGTTATACCTCGGTAAGTAAAAAAGTGTTAAAAGTATCGGTAGAATATTTCACTCGGAAAGTTTGTGTAAGATCTAACTGAAAAGGCTGAAAGTAGGTACCTACTATTCGATGAGTATTCTTTATCCTCCTTATTTATCGTAGCAGATGTGGTAAAGCAATAAAGTGAGTATTGAGCTGTACGGCAGTGTAATAAGTTGATAAATTAATAACAAAGTAAAGTTCTTGTAAGACTATCTTGCCTACTTACGCCTACAGGCAACAAGTTACTTTGTTGCAATCTTCACTAACCGTTTTATTATAACTACCAAAAAGTACTTTTACGAGGTATTCGTATGTAAACTCCGTAGAGACTACAAACAACTGCGGGTCGTCGACCCTCCGCCGGTGGAATTGCGACGCACTGCGTAACAGCAAGTTTTTAGGGCGTCCGTGATGCCATGGGAGAAGTAGCGACAAAACCAAATGGGTTTATTCATCGCGAGTTAGCCGCCTGTACCACAACACTGCCCTAGAGGACCTGCACCCAGTAGGCTCATATTTAAAGCTCCTTGAAATTCTTGAAAGCTGCAAGACAGTAGAAGTACTTGTTAAGGTTAATGTGCAGTGTAGGCAATTACCGGTGTGCATCTTCACAATTACGGGACTAATTCCACCTTTCGTTCCCACTGCTAAAACTTCTGTGTGTGTTTACAGCTTGACCGCCAATAAAAACCCAACCAATGAAGGTCAAGTTTGTCCAGGGGGAATGTTAAACTGTTTTTGGACCTTCATTGTCTTCATAATTAGCAAACGCTGATCACTAGCGTCTGTAACCATGACACATTATTCGGCTTTGCATGCGGAGTATTGCGGAGGGAGTGCCAGCGGGCCTGCCGCAGCCTCACAACTTTCCTCCGTTGTGTCGCGGCCACTGAAGCGGAACCCGCAATTAATGAATACTGTCGTTTTTACTCGCTTTTTTCCGGTTGAAATTCGTTCTCACAAAAACCGCGGAGCCATCTTTAATCTCGCATGCAGACTCTTACTAAACTTCTCATTCATGGAGCGGGATGTAATGTGCGCGAGTTTTCGCAGTGTTCCCCGGTAATATGCACTGTCCGTCATTACGGTTAATTATTAACTGACGTTTTTCAAACAATTGCGGCGAGCGATTACTTTCCACATGCGATTATTGTCACTATGCGAATTAACGCACCTAATCATGCGGGTAGCTTCAGATTTAATCGACTACAAGGAAAAGGATATTACTCACGCGTGTTAGTTTGTGATTTTAAATTTGATCATAGAGAAGTGAGAGTAAGGCGAAGAATAAAAATTGTTAGTGTCAGACAATCAATAAGTTTTTTATCTTGAAATTCTATTATCAAACCCTCAAATTTGATGAAAGATTTTCAAAATCTCGATTTCCCCACTTAATAAATGTTTTCATCTTAATGTTGTTCATAAATTAATTACTGCGTTAAACATATAAAACAGTTATCACAGGCTACGAAAGTAATAATTCTGTCGGAATTGGAATAAAAACTTAAGCAAGTAAAATAGGGCCTGTGTAACAATATATTTATTATTTGCTGTTTTGCTTTCATGGCTGTGTATTATAAACCAGCTGACACATTCAATTTGGTTTCAGATCTAGAAATACGATCCGACTATCGAGCGCACGCACTCGAGACGGTCGGAAATTGAATGCTAGAGATGATAAAATACTCATTTATCGCTAATGAATCTGCAGAAGCAATTGCTTTTATCTCAATCCCGCGCGTGGGAGTCTGGGACACAAACTATGTATTATTGTCACAGATCTAGGTAAGTAAGTGGTATAAAAACTAAACCAGATTTAAATTATTCGGTCACATATCTGGATCTCGTGCTAACTCACCTGGTTTTAATTTATTTTTATAAAAATCGATCATATTATTTAAATACAAGACTTCAATAATACTGGAAACGAGTTAGCGTCTGTTTAAGTAAAGCAAACTCTGTAAAATCCTTCAAGTAACAATCGGCACCAATCGGTCTCAAAATAATATTGTTGAAACATTTGTTTGCAACTTCTGGATTTTCTTCAGATAGATTTCAATTCAAGTCGACAAAATTGTCGGTATTTACGATAGAGGAAGGCAGACGTGTTTTTACTGTATTTCGAGCGAGTTTGCGTAATTATACGCGAAGAACCAGTAAAGCGGGTCAAACGGATGATCTTGTTTATTTATTTAGTGCCCTAGATGCGGGGTCGTCTGCTCGCGCATATTTGATGCGGCCTTCTTCGGCGACACCGTTATAAGCTATTTGCTAAACAATTACATCTTTGGCGAGTTGAGGTGTTAATGTTTGAGTATCAGTTTAAGCAAACTCAATATTTGATTAGTTTAATGTGGATATTTTTGTCACATCTTGATCAAGACATACATTTTTATTCATAGTAAGTTACCTTATAAAGTTATAGTTAACAATAACGAGTCAAATCCTATCAAAGTAATAAGTAGGATAATTGCCCTGGCCTTTTTCTGTTTAGAAAACAATGGGACAGTTACTGAGCCTGAATCTTTGATGATTTTAATGATCGCTGAAAAACTGCAAATTCTTTGCGAGCAACGCTTAACGTTTCATTGGATTAGGCCATAAATAATCACGATTACCTTTCTAATTAGCTGCCAGTGATAACTCACAATATAATTTTAACAAATCAACCGGCGTCATTCTCGGTGATCCATCATCAAATTAAAAGTAATCTTCGTCGGACCTACTTATTGCGCAAGCGGAATATCTTAAAATTAATCTAGATTGCAATCCCTGAATACCTACGACTTGCCTTTGCCTTAAGCAGTAAAGTACACAGATTGGCCGGCTTTTACAGACCGATCCAAATACATATTACCTATTTCAATAAATATGACCTGTATTTTCAGGGAAATTTAATTTAAAATTAATCGGTATCGAGCTGTATAATTCGTAGTTGAAATTTTTGTTTTAAACTAACTTTAACTCTTTTCGTGCAAGAATATGTAGATGATGTCGAACCACCAAGTAGGTAGGAATTGCTCATGTGAAATCACTCATTCGTTGGCCTACTTAAAACTCATTTTGGAAAATTATTTGAGACTTTCTCAGTTGATCAAACATCTGGTGGCCGCTCTTACTCATACATATCTCATACATCCTTCCTGTTTCGTGTCGACTGTTCCAAAATTTTGAATATTGTAATAATGCATTTACAGAAGAATCTGAACTTAGAAGGTTGGTCAGACAGATCTAAATTCATCGTTTCAGTTTCAGCAAACAAACAGGCCCCTAACATCTGTTTTATGTAACCTTTAATGTCGATAGCGACTGACGCACTAACTGTCACAGGTGGCGCTAGCTAGCGTCATCGCGGCTCAAACAATGGGCAATTAACGGCGGAGCTGTTCTTGCTGGTAATCTATGCAGATTGCAGCGGCCTTGGCGATGGCATTGCACTCCTTGCGAAATAGACGAGCGCCATGGTTATTTATAGATGATTATTGTTCTCTAGAGATGCTTTGACATATTTATGGCTCCGGTTTATTCATGGCAAATGTAAGAAATTATAGGCTTTGACATGATAGGCGATAATATTGTTATATTGGCTCGACACTTTATTAAATTTTAGCAATCCTCAAACCACTGAATTAGGGTAAATAAGGTAGAAGAGACGCAGTAATTTAATATCTTGCTTATTGGCGCTGATGAAAAAAAGACGATCATAAGATACAGATCAGCGGACGTCACTTATTGTATGGAAACTCGTCAAACCTCAATGGTTTGTGTGGAAGCGGAGACATGTGTGCTCGGACATTAAACGGGAGGGGCCGGTTATTGCAGTTTTTCGGCTGCGGACCTCGCGGCGGCGCCTAACGGACCTCCACATCCTGCGTGGGTACTCGAAAACTTGTATTGTAGAGGTACGCGCGTTGTCGTTTCACGTGTTTGTGTGATGTCTGTTGAGTATATCAATCACTATTTCAGCGCGGGGAATCTGATTCGCTCATCATTTCACTGTTTCACATGAAATTATAATTTCAACAAACTACAGTCTAACACACATAGGTAAGCATGACATACCTAGCAGGGAATTCTTATTTCAATCCAGCTTTCAGTGAATACGAGAGCAAATAACAAAATAAAAAAGAGCGCTTTGATTAATTAATTGAAGCTTTAATTACCTATGGTAAATTAATTATAGCGTGGTCTTACTATTATAGAAAGATAACAACGTAATTAATGGAAAGTTAATGATGATGATAGTCTATGTAATTAGGTATAAAGAGATCAAATGAAGTTAAATAGTAATTAAAAATGCCAAACATGTCTGTGTTCTAAGTTTTTCAAATGCATCACTCACACTGGCATTTCTCTCAGTCTAGCCGTAACAGTACCTTTCAAGTAATTGCTCGTGTCAACCGTTTCGCACATTTCAGTGCTAATGTAAGTACGTTTATTCCACGACACGATGTTATGGCAACGAGAAGAGGCAATATCCTCATTCCTGCGTCGTTTGCGCAGCTGCACGGCTCGGCTCGTCTCTGAAGTATTCCCAAACCGCTCGTCGCTTTCGAAACCACACCGGGGTTCTTACATGAGCACTGGATTTATCAATCGGCTGAGACAATCCTTTTAGTAATCAATTCGAATGTAAAAGATATCGAGTCATGTCAGCCGCCAGCAAATGTAGCTTTCATTTGCATCGATGATTACTTCTACAAGTTCTATATTAAAAATAGAGATCTCTTTAATAACTTTCGCTCACTGCTGGGTATAGTCCTCATGCTTCACTTCGGCATCTTATGTTCTTTTACTATCATTCATTTAGATTTAGCCACCATCGTAACGTCATCCGAAAATGGTCTATTGAGCTGTAGACCAATGTAGATCTTAGGTTGGCTAGAAAATGTAAGAAAACAAAGAGAACGATAAGGTAACTGCTGAAATTTTCTACAGAAATTATTATTCGCTGTTAGGTTTCTAGGCTTATTGGAAGTGACATGCGGCACGGTCGCAATTCGCACGGACCGCAGCCGCCGGCGCACGCGCATTCCTTCGAGAGCGAACGCGGCGAAAGGAGCCGGACCGCTTTCCTTGCGACCCTTCATTCATCGAACATGCATAACGCCATTTATGGTGCAAATGTATTTTTTTACGAGGGATATTTCAGTATTTGTATCATTCTATTATATCAAAAACTGTCACTTCTTATTTACATCGTCTTGAGTTCTTGAGCTTCTATTTCATTTGTACAGTATGTAATACGAGTCAATAGAAACTCTACTGTTTATAAAAAAAGTAGAGAGTATAACTTATTAATAGACGTCAATAGTGAGACTGCTAAAGAATACAAAGTCATAATATACTCATGAATCTATTCACAAGGATTTGATTGCTTTATGCTTGTTAGCGGAACAATATCTTCGAAGGTTATTAATATGGATTAGTGCAATACAAATTGTATAAATATTGCAAGACAATATAATGATTTATTAAAGTTTCACCCATTATGAAAAAGCATAATAAGAGGCATTGATTCGATGTGCATGCCACAAGTCTAACTCATAAATAATTCTATTAAAATACTGATCATATCCCAGCTTTTACTTTTATCAACGTGATTATTAATCTATAATACAATAGAGCCGATTGTTATGACTCAAACGGAACTGACGATACTTTTAAACAGGCTGATCTATTCAAAGATTAATCGTAAAACAATAATAGTACTCGTCGTATTTATTGTACCTAATTAAAACATACGAATCGTCTGTGGAGGGCGGAGGCTTTGTTGAAAAGTCGGCCCATGAACGCATTTTTATAAAGTAATGAGTGAAAGTTATAAGTAAAATGTAGTATTAAAAGAACAATTGATATTGAAGAAGAATAAGAATTTGTTTTTCTTGCGGTTTCAATGCTCTTAAGTTTTTATCTCTATGCCCTCCATAAATACCATAAGTAGGTTTAAAATAATCATCCTGTAAGAATAGCGAGTGTACAAGTAATTCACTGAACAATCACTGATCGATTGACGGTCATTAAACGAATAGATCGAGTTGTAACGTCTCGTCTGAATGAGCTTCCCGTCGCGAGACTTATTAGCGTGTGAGTTTTATATGTAGATAGCACACTACATTACATACATGAAAGTATACATAGGTGGTTCCGTGATTTTGGAAGTAATTAAAGAGTTGAAATCTTGACTGCAGGTCCTGCGTTAGGTGTCATTAGTTTGGTTATGTAGGACAAAGATAGAATTACAATAACCTAAAATGAAAATGATTCAGTGCTCAGAAGGCGGGTTGAACGGATAAAGTTTGGAACTCTATACTCTACTCTGTCGTATCTACATATTAAAGCTATTGTACATGTGACTATTTATCCGCAATACTGTGCTATTTAGCATGTGCGGTGAAGACTTCCGAACGAACATACTAATCAAATTAGAATGTCTGTCTGTTCGTGCAAACTGCCCGGTGACTCCAAGCGGGAAATTGTGGTAATTTTACACAACATAACACACACAGGTGCTGGGAACGATTCTTACATGGAGGTCACTCACTGCTAACAAGGGTGGGTGAAGAATCTGCCTCATCTGCCTGCCAATATACAAAGTGCATTGATACTATAATAGCTAGTCGACTGTCGATAAACTATTCTTAAACCCGTTTTCACCATCAATCCCTAATTTTTAAGTAACTATTATGGTAACACATTTGTTTTCAAAGAGGTCACTTAAAAATTAGGGACTCATGGTGAAAACAGGCATTACTTTACCATAATCTTGGAATGACTTAGGGATTGATACCGATAAGTAAACCTCTTGACCCAAAGGTGAGTCAAAGTCAAGCTAACAATATTAACATATTTATAGCAGAATAATTCAATAATTTAAGTGGAAACAAATCTGACTTGAGGATAAAAGTGCGTTTATGAATAATTAATGTTTCTTACTTAAAATTATAGGTATTTGTATGTTCAAAGTAGTTTCACAATAGTCACGAACACAAAACCTACGTAACTGTTTGATGAGCCTAACCAAACCCATGATAGGACCCATGCGCTCTGCTACACTTATTTTTACAAGCGGTTAATAACAACCATGTCAAAGTAGCTACGAATTATCTACTACGAGTACCTACAATAGCTTATAATTACAACAAACCACAACTACAGAAACATTGCTGAATTGCAAAATAAAGACTTCATGAATTTTGGCAGTCATGTCAATATGGCGACTTACCTGACGGTCCATGTTGTGTTACATGTTAAATGTCACAATTAGCATTCAGTACGTAATGAGTTCAATGTCCTCTCAAAAGACAGTGTAAATAAGCCTCACACACATCCATTCATTATTCATATTTCAAAAGTATGACTTTACAATTTACGAATTTATATTTATAAAAATTTGGTTAGTTTGTAAATATTATCTGTGTTTGTTTTTGTACCAGTTGTTTGTATTTGTACCAGTGTATACTCCAGGCATTAGCGTTGAAGTATTCTACTGGTTTTAAACTAAGAAATAATATCAACAGACTTTTAGTACTATAATTTATGAGTCAATAACACTTCACTGAAGACGTGGACTGAAGTCTGTATAGTTTTCAACCGACTTCAAAAAAAGGAGGAGGTTCTCAATTCGACCCGTATGTTTTTTTTTTCTATGTTTGTTACGCGATAACTCCGCCAATGATGAACCGATTTGAACAAATCTTTTTTCAGCGTATAGGTAATACCTCAAGGGTGGTCCCATTTAAATTTAATAATAAAAAAAACAACCCCCAAGGGTGGAAAATTGGGGATGAACTTTTTTATACGCAATATCTCCGCCGATTATAAACCAATTAGAACGATTATTTTTTTGTTGAATAGAAATCATCAAAAGGGTGGTTTCATGCGAATTTGAAGAAAATATTTCACCCCCAAGGGTGGAAAATTGGGGATGAACTTTTTTATAATATACATTAAGAATATGGTCTCAATGTACTGCCTACCTTCAGTGGTAACATCAAGGTAATAATTAGTTAACTAAAAAGCAAGAAATAAGTAAAATTTTATAAAAAAAAATAAAACCGACTCCAAAAAACCTACACTAAAAAGTAGAAAAATAATTACTAATTACCTACTTATTTATTAGGACGAATTATTAATATTTATGTAGGTATACCATGATTGATACTTTTGGAGTCGGTGCAGGCAAACTTTACATGTTTCATAATCTTGGCACCGACTCCAGAAGTATCAATCATGGTATACCTACATAAATATTAATAATTCGTCCTAATAAATAAGTAGGTAATTAGTAATTATTTTTCTACTTTTTAGTGTAGGTTTTTTGGAGTCGGTTTTATTTTTTTTTATAAAATTTTACTTATGTGAGTAAGTTTTTGTAAACTGTTACACGTGGCAAACGACGCGTGACGAAAGGTCAGAGGACAGCACGCGCAATCATCAAAATAGTGGAGGCAGCAGATTCCATCTCATTTGACATACATTCCACGTGAAATGTACCAATTACTAGCTGCCTACTCTATATTTTACCATATTCAGCGTTAAACGAGTAAAGTTTGTAGGAGCCTTATTAGACAGCAGTTATGGAATGTGGTGGCACCACGTCACGAGCGTAATTTTGCTTTCGCCACTATACAGTTCCAAAAAAGGGGAAAAATTATAATGTTACATGTTTGTAATTAAGTATATCACACTTTTACTCGCGCGGGAGATATGCAAGTCAACTTTTCAAAGTGGTTTTTAATGTGATTATAGACATAACTAAGTGTAACGGACTCAGAATACGATGATGAGATGAGCTGACACTGTGTAGGTTTGTTGTCGACACGACAAGAAGAAGAGGTAAGTAGACATAAAATTAAATTTTGCATTGCATTTAGGTTTATCTAGAAGTGCCGGAATGAATCACTGGATCAATCGATTAGCCTGAGTGCCGAGAAAAACCGGGGTCAGGGGAAAACGTTGCCGGAAAGAGCCTTGACGAGACGGCGCCACTGACGTCGGCAGTGACGTCAGCGAAGTAAAGCTGACCACCGAATCTACAGTACAATCTCAGATCATAGAAAGAGAATAGATATGAAGTCGCGCGTAACTACAACGAGAACCAGGTGTCCCCACATTTCCCCCACCACAGCTCCCACACACACATTAAACTGTGTAAAAACAAAGCGACTGAGAGTCTACGACAACATGTGCAACCGGCTTAAAAGTGCTGTGATTGGCCAGAAGGCGTGGCTTATGGCCAATGAATGGCCGCGTGACGTGACGCACACTTTGAAAAAAGCAATTAGAGAGAAGAAAGATAAAATGGAGTCGATAAGATATCGATACTTTAAATCCTGGGGGCAAGGCTCGAAATTGGTTTAAAAAATGCTTGTATGAAAACCTTTTTATTATTATACGTTATTATTATGTTCTTTAACGATTTTTGCATAAAGGAGTCAGTTCCATTTTGTATGGACGAAAAACTCAGAATCAATTATTGGGACTAAATGAAGTTACCTTATATTAATTTACCCCAACCAAAGCTCAATGTCGTTATGGATGGAGTATAGAAGTTATAGACTGACAAAGTTTGTATGAAAAGTCATGGGTTAAGTAGGTACTTGCGATTTTTACCAGTATTTACAATATTGGTAATATATTATTATTTACTTTAATAATAATAACAGGATCACTGTAATTATTATTAACTACTATCGCGCATTAACTTTTTAATTATGGCGAAATTCGTACCGCCTATGTTTATCAAAAATAATGCCTATATTAGGCTTTCAACTAGCTCTTATAGTAATTACATAGTTGACAGTTACTAATCCCTTCTACTATTGTTATTGTTTTTGTAAAAACTTAAAAATCGCAAGCAACTCATGATTTTTTCATTCAAAATTAGAAAATAGAAAATAATAATTTACTTCTATTTATCGATAATAGGAAACCGTATTAGAACACGAGCCCTGCACTATGTTACGACCGGCACATGCGGCCGTACTGTGTATTTTCACGCGTCAGTGGATATCGGAAGAAATAAAATACATTGCGCAGTAGTTACGCATGACATAAAGTGGTTGCTAACTAAATCGTCAATGTACAACGTGTTTGAATTTTTATCACCACTAATTTCGATATCGCAGTAAATGTCACGGCACTGAATTCGTTCGTAAAAATGTTTAGTTTTTTTTATTTATAAGCAAAATACCAATGGATTTTCAATACTTACATGTGGTAAATGACTTCATTGTTCCTGTAGTTCTTCGTTTCACTTATGTTATTGCACGTTACGACGCATTATCCAACAATATCGGAGAACATTTCCTCAGTACGACTGAATCGCGACTAACCTGGCGTCGCGGGCGATGTTCGTTTCTGGGCATATCGCGGAGACACGCGCCACGCCCCCGTTTCACATCTATTCCCTTCTATGATCTGAGAGTACAATAAACCATAGGTACCTATTTGTTGCAAAATACCATCAGTTACAATCTGTTCAGATTCTGTCCCGGGAAGAGCTTGGATGCGGGCAGTGCAGGAAAGTTCATTGTGGAAAACCATGGGGGAGGCCTAAGTCCAGCAGTGGACGTCATTTGGCTGAAACGAACATACAACAACAAGATGCTGCAGTAACAACTACGAAAGACCTTGATGTGATGTCGTCTATTTATTTTACTGGACTAATGCCCGTTTTCACCATCAATCCCTAACTTTTAAGTGACCCCTATGGTAACATTTATCAGGAATTTTGTTTTCAAAGGGGTCACTTAAAAATTAGGGATTGATGGTGAAAACAGACATTAAAATCCTGGAAAGTATTTATTTTGACATTCGCGCCGACTCTACCTATACTTAAAATTGAGTATCGCGTAAGGCAGAGCACGTAGGGCAGATACTGAACCGTGTAAACCAATGACTCTGTGGTAATAATGTTACACAGACTTACATATTAGTCCGCATGTAAACAAGTCAGTCGCCAGCTTAAGTTTTGTTACCTATCGATGATTCCTGATATTGTTTGCAAGGAAATTGCCTAACTTTGGGGGAAATAACAACTGAAACTATTCATCCCATTTTGAAAATTAGTTTTCTAGGAAAGCGCTATGATACGTATAATAGGAGGAAATAGTAGATAGAAGACAGTAAGGATGAAATGTACAAAACCGTGTTGAGTAGGTACAATCATCAATGCACATTTTTTTGCACGAGGAAAACTGCAATGTCTACACACTGTATAGTAACAAATCACGTTCGCTTATCGTGATAAAAGCAATAAAATCATTAAAAACAACACTGATAATATGAAACTTATTCAATCAATATGTTAAACAGTATAATAAAACAGTTAGAATATTGCAAAAAACGTAAACGCATTCGCTTACGTGAGCGAATTAAATAATTTCTCGGGTGTTTGCCGTGTTATGCGATAAGTGTATCGAGTTTTGTCCTCCGATAAAATAATAATCAGTTTACATAAACATGGCGAGTTTACGATCTTTTCGAAACGATGTTTGCACGCGTAATAAGAGGCAGCACGAATGGTGTCAGCGGGGCAGGCGCGGCCTCTGCATCTTTGCTTTTTAATGCTTTCGGATTTGCTCCCCGAAAAGATAAACGACGTGACACTTCAACATTCCTCATACATGAGGTCCAGCACCTTGACGTAAATATTTGGGAAGTGCTAAGAAGTAGCGCAACAAAATCAGTTACCAATGACTTCCGGTTAAAAATAAATGTTTAGTACCTACACTATTCAATCAGGACTCAGGAGCATATACCTAATTGATTCAAGGACACTTTCGTCTCCTTGATTAAAATTGTAGACCATATATCATAGCAAGACGATAAGCAGCAAGAATGTAGCGACGTGCTAATATTCAGAAAATGTTATTGATTTGGGCAATAATCCACCTAAAATGGCAATAGGAATAAACATTGAATGTAGGTATTATGTGATTTGCTGCTGTCACTGTAGGATTATGCAAGTGGATCAAGTTGGAAATTCGAAGCCGAAAATGCATCAGATACGAATTCGTGATTCGTGTGATATCATTATCGTATGCTTGGAATTGTAATGCTCTAACTATACGAGAAATGCTCTAAATCGAACGGAAGTAATATAGACGTAAGTAGCTGTAAGCAGGTCCCATCCGAGGCAATCAGCTGATCGATCGCGACGCCTACGCGGTTCCGCTGTATGGCGCGCGCTAGATAACTGGGAGTTATATTGGACCGCCGATAGAGGCCAGATAACATCTGAGCAGCGAATATGCATAAGAGTTATACGAGCAAGACAATTCGCTAGAAATAGTCGAGTCGAGTAGTACCTAAGGATTCATTAAAGTTTATCTAGGAACTTCTCGTGATTATTTGAATAAGATTTATATGTGCCTAATACCGACACTGAATGAAACTCAAAAGCTCATTCAATTTGAAGCTCATTCAATATCAAGAGCCTCTAGATCAGGGTTTCCCAAACTATGGGTCGCGGCCCAGTGGTGGGTCGCGAGCGAACATTGAGTGGGCCCTGTCTGTAGAACGACATACCACCCTACCAATCCAACCGCTTGGGCAGCGGGCGAAATTTCCTGTAGGTGGGTCCCGAGTTTGGGAACTTGTATTAGATGAGTCGTAGTAACCCAGACAACTTTGGGAACCACTGTTCTAGATAGTTCAATTTCAATATTTAGCCACTGGGCAGGAACAATTATTGAAATTAAATAAGTTTTGAGCGTTGTTTTCTAATACGGATCTAAAAATTTAACATGGCTGTTATTTCAGAATCATATTGTTACATTTACTTAATGGTGAGAACAACACCACACTGAGTCCTTGGACATGACTTGGATTATTTATTGACTTGAGTTATATCTTATATCTAAACACAGCCGCTGATTGTTGTATCAAACGACATCATGCTATCGGTATCATATCGGTGACGATTGGTAATTGGTGTATTCGTATAAACTTCCCCGAATTTCATAAGCTGTAATTATTTCAACCGGATAATGTTAGTCAGAAATATTGATGATGAAAATACAATGATTAATAATAAGATGTTACGAAAGTTTTAATATTAATGACAGATTAAAGTGTATGATTAGACGAACTGAAAGTCTTTGCACATAAATCTTCAGGCGTACTCATGCATAATCAAGCAAAGTGTAACAAACCCAAGTCATAAAATTACTAGATTTTTTTAAAGACTACTACGAGTATAGTGAGCAATTAGAGGTAAGTATCATGAAGTAATTAAGACAACACTTAGTTCTAAGCAATTTTAGTTATAGTAATTCCATGTATGCGTGTTGTCTTGTTGGTTGTCTTAATAAATAAAATAAAAATAAAAATAAAAAGATAACGATCAAATACATGTAATAATAGAGACCTATGTCCAGCAGTGGACTGAGGTGGCTGATGATCATCATTATGGGTTTTGTAAAGCAATATGGCAATCGCAAAACTAATCAACACAATTCATTAGGCAGGTTGATGATCTCATGGTGTCTAACCCTTTAATAGAGCAAATAAAATAGCAATAAAAGCAACAAATTAAGATCATAATGTTTATTGAAGCACGAACAGCAATATCAAACAATATACGCGAATGCAGACAATCGATATCGCCACATCGACAGATAAGACGTCCTTATCAATGATAACAGCGCTATGATTCAAAACTCCAATCGCAAACAAATTAAACAGTTACTTGTACAAAGCCACTTTAAGGGAAAGATTATATTTCGTTTGCCAACGCATTTGAAGTATAAATTCCGACACTTGAAGCGTACAATGCAACTGATAAGCAGTGGATTAATCGTGTCAAGAATGTCATAGTCATAGTCTCTTTAATTATGAAATATTATAAATAGTATAGGTAGTATTATATTATCTGTGGTATAGCCATATAAATCGGGTTACCTCCACCTTATCGAATAAGAAATGACTGAAAATCAAAATATCGAACACTCAAAATATCGAAAACGTTCAAAATATGGAATGATCAAAATATCGAAAATCAATATAGAGGCTTTAATTTTTCATCACGCTTAATGTCTGCTGAACGAAGCTATCACGTCTGATATTTTTTCATGCATTACACACTTAGGTAAGGTTAGTCTCTTCTGTAGATACGTGCGAAAAATGATTGCAAAAATTAATAATAAAATAGAAATTGATAAACAATTTGTTTTTATCCCAAGACTGTTGCGAAAATGATAGGCGTGTATGTTAATAAAGTAAATGAATATTTACATTACAGTTATGACGAGTGTTAGAAAATAGCAGTAATAATTCGTAACGCGTTTGTTCCACACAGCGTGCGCGTACGGCCTCGGAGAAATTACTCACGGCGCGCATTTTTTACGCGTTATTATTTTTACTATCGCATTATGCAGCGTCAACATGATTGTACTCGAATTATACAGCAAATTGTATTGTTCACATACCTGTAACGCCCCTGGGTCTGCGGGTGTCTATGGGCGACGGTAATCACTTACCATCAGGTGATCCGTTTGCTCGTTTGCCTCCTATCACATAAAAAAAAAAAAAAAAAAAAAAAACCTACAATAAAATTGCGATTAATGTAAAAAACAATAATTGTGCTTTCCGCAACGTAATTATAAACAGTTTTTGTAAGACATAATTGATTAATAAAAATATGACTTCAGTCAAAAAATTATAATAAAGCTAAGCTAAATAATAACTTTATTTTTATAAATCAATTCTTATAAAAGTAGATAACGTATCTAGAGGAATAAGGTTTTTATTAAGTTAAGGCAGACATGCCATTTAAAGTACAGACAGCGCCATCTATTGACAACACAGGAAAACAAATTTCATAACAATTGTTTGTTATGCAAAAAAATATCATTTAACTTCGTATTACTGGTACGGATACATTTGATTTTAAATAAAATGTAACAACCGCATAATTATCTATTTTATTAAGCCGGATATCATACTGGCGAAAACTGATAATTTATGACAATTTAAGTGATAAAATACATTTTATCGTAATGAAATCGTAAAAGAATGTTTTGTGTTATATTTGAGTATTTTTATATTATTATTATTATATATAACTTTAGTTATTTTTTCAGTAAAAATGGGGTGCAGTAACTTTATAATTAACTGTTTTTCTTGACATGGAAACTTCCATCGAACTGTAACTGTTCTCACATACTCGTAATTCAAAAATGCATTAAGCGCAATATCTTATTTAATTTGAATCATTCAAAAATAAAATAATTCACAAAGCTCAGGGGTTATGACCGCGAAGTGCAAACGAAATATTGCTTCATGTTTCTGTCAAATCATCGAGTTTAATTTGTTAGTGAAAACCTAAATAATTAAGTACAGCAAAATCGCAAAAACATGAGGCATAGACTTGTCGAATCACGATGTATACGAGTTCATTATTTTTTACAGCACTAATTATTAATAACAGTTTAGTGGAATTGAATGGATCATGATTGGTTGTAAATAATATCAAAAAGTATATCTTGGATACCAACGAATAAAAACGATGAAATAACATTATTCAAATAAAGTACTGAAGACTATTAAATTGTATTGTAACTAACGCACTTTTAGCGCAAAATGCTGAGAACTTGAAATTATTATACTTACTGCTATTTCAGCATTTCCTCGTATGAACATAGGTTTTGAACGTGGAAATTGCTAGATTATTATAGAATAAAAAATGTGTGATTTATTCTTAATACCCATAAATATGTAAATACGAGTAGACATTAGGTATCAACGATCAGTAACCTCCTCCCACGTGGCCATAAAATATCGCAATAGTTTTGTATGCATGGCCGGCTGATGGCATCCCATATCAAGATCTTTCTTCGCAGTTCCCCCACGCAATGGCACACAATACTTAGTTGATTTATACATTGCCTCTCTACAGCGTTTGCCTATCAGCATCTTATCTAAACCTTTAGATAAAAATATTTTGAAATCGAATTCAATTAATCGGATTATCACACACGGCCCGACCAAGTGGGTGGTATTTATAGTTTTATTAGGCTTTGCTATGAAAATACTCGTAGATTGAGGTGAGACCACTCACGTCAACAACCTAATCAGTAGATTGAGTCAAAATTTATAGAAGAACACAGGTTTAAAATATTTTATAACAAACGTTTCTTAACATAGTGAATGCTTAAAATAATAAAATATTGACATTTCATTATTCAAGGTGGCTCTCTCTTCGCCTTTTGCTGTAACAAACCTGTCATTACCTTAAATATACATATGCATCTATCATTAGCTCATGGGTCATGTCATGATGATGCGAAAAGCGAAAGGCATCATCATAACGGATTTAGTGTTATTATTTGGAATCGTGCAAGGTTTGTTTCTCACCATTTGATGACTATATCAATGACGCTATGTACGAGTACTTACGATTGTGATCATTGTGCAGTACGAGTTGACAGTTTGTATTTAAGTCACGTTTTTATTGATGAATATGGGAATCATTGATTCGAAGACGTTTCGCGGAGTACGCCCTCCGTCATATCTTATAGCTAGGTTCCTTCGCGCTTTCTCCACAACAAAAGGCACGAAAGGGCCGGCCACATTACCCCACATTAGCCCGCGGTCACGGCCGCGGCCCTTTGTCGCCGCGACCTCTGGCCACCGCGAGGGAAGGGCCCTCCCTCAAACAGGGGAAACTACTGCACTAATAGTAGCGGGAAGGGAAATGGGAAAAGGTGGAGGTTATTTTAACTGAATGGCGGCCTCGTGATCGGCGAAAGAAAATCTTTGTACTTGCAAGCAGGGACAACATTATTGTCATTCGAAAAGTTGAAAATTTAACTTAAGGATGGATGAAGTTTTCTATTCAAGCAGTTTGGTATATTTTGTTGCAACATTGCAACAATAAATTGTCAGGAACTATGGCTTTACACATCGATCAACAGTTATACTTTTTGCCATCATTGCTGTTTCCTGCTTGCAAAATTAGAAAACACTTCAGGGATTCAGAACGCGCGGCTAAAAATACTGGTATTGTTGTGCAATTAACGATATGGCATTCAAAGATTTTATAATAATCACTAAAACTTTAAAAGATTACTCGTACTTATCAATATAAATAAATTCGTATTAAAAAGTACGATTAGATTCCCTACAAATATGAGTTTCAATTCTTTGAGGCGTAACTTTTCTCTTTTTAGCAATTACTGTGCAGAGTAGGTATTTCAGTTTGAGAGTAAGTTGTGTGCATTTAAACCTGTCTTCTTCGAGTATTGTCACTCCAATCTCGCCGCTAAGTGTAGAATTTTTTGAGCAAATATGTGAACAGTCGCTGCGGGCTCGCGGTGGCATCGCTGCCCGGGCGCCGTTGTCACGCATTATCATGTAAATCCGTGTCAAGCCTGTGTCGAAGAGCGCCGCATTGTTCGCCATCCACACGCTATGTAAATGCTTTTATGGATGCCAGCGATTGTAGAGTTCGGGTGGTATTATGAATAAACTATTTTATGCATAACAAGGCAGGTATTTGACCACAATCGCACCTGGTGTTAAGTGGGATGCAGTCTAGGATGGTACATAAATGCCCTGTAAGTGCCTAAACGAGTTCTAGTTATCATCGGCGGTCCTATTAATTTCATAACGCTTTGACGAAACCTGAATCTGCATCTGCGCAGATTTTGTCATGTCTTTCGTACATTGTAAAACGAGGGTAATGCTTGTTTTAAATCAGTTAACCTCTCTTCTATCTAATATTGTATTTTGGTGTCTGATTTGTTGTAGGTACCCAACTAAGTACCTTATTTATTTTTTTAGCTCATAGCCTGTTTCTTATTTTGTAACATAATAAAAACCAATGAATGTATTGAAATCTGGGGGCACGGCAGTGCCCCCACCAAGTCGAGCAAAAAAGCGGCACGGCCGTACCATCCTTTTCTCGAAGCAATTCAGGCCATTTTCGACCGCCTGTAACTTCGTTGTGGATAAAACTAGAAGGCTGAATTTTCATTAGCTATGCAGGCATTGTAAAGACACGGTATATTTAAAATTTCATTCAATTTGTACCAGTAGTTTAAGAATTATAACGGGTCAAAGTTACTTAATTTTGTCACTCACTGACTGACTCACCGATCATCAAAACTCTAAGGCACTTCTAGCAGACCTAGAAGCTTCAAATTTGGAATATAAGTAGTGTTTGGTGTATGAATCAAGGAAAAACTAAAATATTTGGGGGCACGGTAGTGCAACCGCCAAGTCGAGTAAAATTTTTCAATTTCGGTCCAGTTTTCTAGATACATAACTGCTGTCTACAAAATACAAAAAGAAATGAGATTTGGGGGCACGGTAGTGCAACCGCCAAGTCGAGTAAAATTTTTCAATTTCGGTCCAGTTTTCTAGATACATAACTGCTGTCTACAAAATACAAAAAGAAATGAGATCCCATCAAAAACAATACTTGTCAAAAAAACCAAGTCTCGCAACTCAGTTGTTCTACGGTAAAAAGTTGTGAGATCCATGTAATACCAAGTCCAGGCCAGGAAATCTTTAACGTTTTACATAAATATATTGACTTGGCCATCGCATGAAAACACGTGTAAATTAAATTATTTAGTGCGATGGCCAAGTCAATATATTTATGTAAAACGTTAAAGATTTCCTGGCCTGGACTTGGTATTACATGGATCTCACAACTTTTTACCGTAGAACAACTGAGTTGCGAGACTTGGTTTTTTGACAAGTATTGTTTTTGATGGGATAACTTTTATCGAAAACAGTTCTACCAGTCATATGGATGATATGAGCATATACAGTGACACCTCATACGGCCATCCATAGTCAGCGGTGATTGTTTAGGATGGCATGTAAACTGTGGAGCGAGCGCCATGTGATGTGAATTCCAACATCTCCAACACAATCAAATAAGTGCGGGGTCCATTGTTCCCGGCTCTCACCGCGGCCGAAGGTTTGGAAGAAACCATGAGAAGTGGGACTCAAGTCCCTATTCATTAAGTGAATGCCACAAAAAGTCGTCTAGAACATGTTAAAAAAGTTGCTAAGGCATTCATGGGTTACCGTTTAGTTCTTTTTTAATATTAGCATAACAATCAGTAAAAATGTGTCAAGAAGGGGCGATCCTAACTTACTGTTTTTTTATTCACAACGAGAAAGCTCTTGGCCTGCATGTCACCTGATGGAAAGTGATGATCAAGCTGAAGGTGGAAGCGAGCTTCACCCGGAATCCCCAACAGAGGAACTGCCTATCTTACCTCCAACTGCCGGAACACACAATGCTATTAACATTGTTGTTATGCTGACAGACTTTAGGTAAGATGGTGGTAGCTATTTTGAAGCAAAATGAAACTGGGAATGTTCCCATAATACACCTGACCCCAGTGGAGTGGTGGTCGCCGCCCCGTCTCGTGGCTAATTGCATTAGCCCAAGCGGAGCGTGACCCGCGTGGGAACGGCGCTTGGACGAATAAACGGCGGCGATCATTCATTAGGCGATGACCGCGGTGCGCTCTCGAGGTGAGACACGGTGTAATTAAAGAGATTCGTGATAGGTTGTTTACCTAGCTAGAGGAATATTTGGTTTGTTGAAACGACACCTTACGGTAACATAATTATTTGTTGTACTACTAATGGAGACCATGATGTTGGTGAAAAAGTTCGCGCAGTCAACTTTTTCAAAACATAGCTTTTTGAAAATAGTAAAAAACTTTACCTATCCTCTTCTTCAAGTGGTTGCAACTCCAACCACAGACTTGGGAAGATCGTCACAATGTTTTAAGGCAAACAATACATTTTTGTATGTCAACAAGCTTATCAGGATTTTCACATGAACACGCTTTGAAGATAGCCCAAGCTATTTACTTAGGATGACATAAGAACGTGTGAATTGAGCACAGAAACCAACTTGATGACTTTAAGCGTGTATGTAATCTAAGATAATGAGTTCGGATTCCATTTGGCGCTTCCGCAGTCGCCATATTGTTTTCTCCCAGAGCTCAGTCGTAACAATTCGGAAACCTGTACATGACATAACTGATTTAAAAATCCTCGAAATGCTGAAGAGACCCGGAAGGCTCCACACAAATAAGAGTAAGTATAAATCGAGCAATTTATGTAATGGCCGACAATGGAGTTAGGCTAAAGACACACTTGCGATAAATGCCACCGCTTGCAGTGTAACGTTTTGACGCTAAATGAAAAGTAGAGCTTTCTAGGCAAATTCATTAATTTATTAAAATATAATATTAAATAAGTACACACCCTAATAAAATTATACTGAATAATTATTTTAAGTTATTAAAGTCTATTAAATAAACAAAATGGATTCGCACTTTCTCAATGCACACTCTTCCACTTTATTGCAGAAAAGCTATTAAGTTATTGATAAATCTGCGTCCAAGATATTCTTTACGAGATAAATGAAAATGTAAATCCTGGCAAGGTAGCCTAAGCCTAGTGTTGGGCAACATTAGCGGGTGCGCAGGCGCAGCCCGCGGCGTGCGAAAGCGGCGAATAATGGAGACAATGCATGCGTGGTGCGAGCTCGGAAGCAGGAAGCCGACCATTTATGTATTTGGTATGCCATTCTTAAAGCTTTGGGAACCTTTGTTGGAATATTTGGTCCGTGTTTGAAAAATAACATCTATTTTGAATCGCTAGATATCTCTCATTTATCTGAAATCTTGTGTTTAGCTTCTGTCTAATCTTATGATTATTGTAGACTCTTGGTAAGGATATCATTACATCTTCACCACGGCAAATAAGCTCTTGCACAATGTTTCCATGACAAACCGCAGTTTTCTTAGATGGAGCCGCGGGCCATTGTAACTAATTCTGAGCAGCTTTACCTATTACGGTCATGTGCACGATATCAATACATATACATTTATTTGCTTCATAATCTTAGCATACACGTAGTTACGGTGCTTAACCATAAGCAAAATATTATAGAGATGCCGAGATTGTAAGAGAATGTTAAGCTAGGCTTTGTAGTAGGTGTAGGTACACACTATTTCTCTCTCCCTGGTGAAGTATGATAGACTTTACAAATTATACTTAAGTAATAAGTATTAAAACTTTACGAATAATAAATACAATAAAAGCTATTTATGTACGTGTGTCTATGCTGGTGTATCTTTGTATGTAACGTGGCCAAACAATGAGATGATATTCCCAAGGGTCCACTAATGCCGTATGTGGCTAATGGGGTATGACATAACCTGCCTCATACAACATTGATCTCTTATCTAAGAAGAAAGCTCCACAGAGACCTCCGGAAATGAGGCGGGTGAACTTTGACACACTACATGAGACGGTTCTGTCATTCCGGGTAACTCACACATCGCGTGACGTTAATTTAAAGTATCCGACCAAAGGAAAATCTGTAGAAGCATACATGAATGAATGAATATTCTGAAATACAATATCCTCATTTCATTCAAACTTAAAAATAACTGATAAAATCTTTTCAGGTCATGCGATCTACAGGTTGTAATTGTATTAGCCCGAGCCGAGCACTGCTTTTAAATATGAGTAAACTCTTGATTAGGTAATTTTCCTGATTGAGCTTTTAGATGAGGTAAGGTTTTTATTATTTAAGCACTTGGCGCTGGTGTATTAACTATATTATTTCTTTTCTGACTCGCGAGAAACTGCTTTCATTATTTCAATTTCATATTTTGGTAGGACTATTTCTCTGCTATTTTCTTTTCTCCTTCGACCATAGTTAGAGTTAATGATGAATGATTCTAGCAAAGTTTTTGAAAGCGTTTTGACCGGATGATTACGCAATGATAATGCTTAGGCTTAAATAACACACGCACATATCACGCCAGTGGCGGTTTATAAACAAAAGCGATAGTGTTCTAGTTTTTTTGTTTATGTTATCATATTTTATAGTTTTCATTTCAGATTCAGAAGTGTAGAGCGTTTAAATAAATAAATAAATAAATATCTTTGGACAATCTCACACAGCGCCATCTAGCCCCAAAGTAAGCAATTAATATGCTTGTGTTATGGGTGCTAGCTTAACGGATATACTACTTATATACTTTTTTTTAAATACATACATATTATACATAGTAACACCCAGACCCGTCACAGAAATTAAAATTCATCATTTCAATTTCTGCCCGTTTAATTAATTGAATACCTAGCTATGCATATTACGTCATTGCTCAAGTTTCATGGATATTAATTCTTTCAACACGACTATAAACCTGTAAGCAATGTAAGTAAGTCATGTTCACAAGTGTCAGAACTTCGAAAGAAATGCGTTGTTGTTCGGTTCAGTCTTTGGAATCAAACTTGTCTTTCGGTCTTTAAGATGATGAAAAGTATGTGAGATAAGTAAGGTGGACCGACGACCTGACAAATGTAACAGGAAGGCGCTGGATGCAGGCCGCTACCAACAGTGCGATGTCGAAGTCATTGGGGGAGGCCTATTTTCAGCAGTGGACATCCTGTGGCTGAAATGATGATGATGATGTGACATAAGGCAGATAGTAATTTCATCGCCACGTGTCCAAATAGAAACGGAATAGAATTAAAATCTGTAAGACGGTAATAAGACATTGTCTAAATTCTTTGACAGGCAGGTTCGGAAACGAGTAAGGCCCAGAACAGACGGTGAAACGCAACTGCAACTGCTAGTTACTTTTGAGTTGCATCTAAGTTTCTGCCATAGCGTCCGTTGAGAGACCACACATGACGCGACCAGTTTGAAACTTTCAGTTTCAGTTTCATACATCAGAATCATCAGAAAGATGCAGTTTCGTTGCAGTTGCGTTTCACCGTCTGTTCTGGGCCTAAGAGGCACAGTAAGAAGTTGCAAACATAATTAGCCTTACTGTTATTGTTAATGTTGAAACATTAGCAGCGTTCCTTGACGTCTCCCAGCGTCTCGCTCCATCGCTCGCTCGCTAACGAGCATGGCGGTGATTTAAGGCGCCGGTAACTTCGCATCACACGTAACAGCACCTAATAATGTTATAATTTATACCCATCGCAGCAATGTAGCGAACAGCTACCACTATAAAATATAGATTACATTGCTAAACTAATTTATTATACACTTCGGCAGAGATCCGAAGATTCATTAATGAATCCATTTAATCAAGAGTGCAGGTAGACTGCGTTGTAGCAGTCTGCCGCTCATTTATTAGGCGAAAGAAGTAAACCCTGTTAGAAATTATTTTGTAGCGTTTTAGAGTTAAACCATGATTAAGGTTGAAAAGTAGGTATAACGTTACCGGAAGTTCCGTTTGTTTAAGGTTGCTCAATCAGTGAGGCAACAGATGTTATCATTCCCGGAAGCACTTTAAAGGATGGATACTAAATATCGACCGGAAAGGTCGAAAATTAAAACAATGTGCAGAGGATTGGAAATATCAGAATTTAGGACCCTTGCCTACTGGTCACAAACGTTGCCTCACCAGATATTAACTGCACTACATAAACTATAATATCTTTTGTATGAGATAAACATAATTTTGTTACTAGCGGTATCACCCATAAACACTTCGCATAATTAGGGTTCCCGCTCCGGCACCATGACAATCAAAATAAAGTATCTGTAATAGTAACGTTTGGTACACTAGGCAGTTAGGCACCAATTCCGAGAAAACTTCGAACTCTATCTTTCGCTTTCACTCATTCTAGATTGCGAGCTTGAATGAGAGGGACGGATGGGGAATATTGAATATCTTTGCCGTTGTTGCTATATCATTGAAAGTGGGAGTGATTGCCCTAGTTATGAACAATCGGTGGTAATGCGGGCCTATGCGCCTGGGCAAGTGCCACCCACCGCCGCCGCACTGCGCCGGACGACAGTTTCCTGCGCCCGCGCCGTTACCACAACCTGATCATTTAATCCCGTAGTTCCTTTGGACTTTTTGCTCCAATGCATACTACGAAACGCCTCTAGCTGTAGGCGCTAAGTTATTAGTGAATATGAAGTTGTTGTTAGATTAACAACTTTATATTCACTAACAACTTAAAGGAAAACAAACAAAAGAAAAAAGGATATTTTCAAACAATAATTTCCTTAATGTTTGTTTATTTAGACCCTTATTTCCATAAGGGGAAATCTTTTTCTTTGCCCAAGCTATTTCCCATTATTTTGGGTCGGGTCTCCTCGTTCTAGGTCACCAGAATGGGAAATATCAGGTATAAATGTTTATCAAATACGATATTTACGATCCACCCTCTATCTATTGTGAATGCTTTTCTTGATTAAAAAGAAACAATTTATCCAAGCCTCCCTCCACTATAGTGGAGGAGGCTCATAGTCCAGCAGTGGACTGTAAAGGGCTGTTGATGATGATGATCCAAGCCAAAAATAAATATGTCTTCTCTGAGGAATTCGGTTTCAAATCGTCTTTTCACTTTCGGCTGCTCTGGGTCAAATACGTCCGTAGCGTGTCCCGTTATGTACGTACGTGACGTTATTTTTATTGGTGTTGTAAAGTAATAAAATTTTAAATCTTTACTTTATGTTGTATGCAAGTTAGCGAATTAACAAAGAAAAATAAAATTGGGTTAGAGAAAAGTGCGTTACCCGACTCTTGTCTATGTAGTGATTCTCTACATTCTTTGTTATCTGAGAGACCGCTTCTCCGCTGTGTTCGTGTAGGTAACTCATTGTTCCTCTAAATACCATTTTCAGAACCGAGTATCACCTTAAGTTGCTGACCTATTGACGTAATTTTAGTCATCTATATTTTCAAAGATACGCTTTTTCCTATCAATATTCTATGTGTTTATTACAGAAAGTTTTTCAAACAGTTGTGTTTAAGATATCCAGAACGTATTCGTCTCTTCGGGTGCGTCTCATCCTAGATATCTTAAGCGGCGCCCATTAGGTAATTAAGTACAGCTAGAGCTAGTAATTGTGGCTAATGACAAATCGCGGCGCGCGCGCAGCCTCCCAGCAAACGACGCACTTTGGAATTAAGCGCTTCGACTGACTCATCTCCGCTTCCGAGTAACGTAAGATAAACATAGGCACTACTTATTACCATATCTGATAATAACCTAAGGTTTTTTTTTTTATGTGATAGGAGGCAAACGAGCAAACAAAGGTGGTACAACTATGTTGATTGATATAAATGTTAAATACATAGTTTATTTAGCTCCTGTTAATATTGTTACCTATTTATGTATCTTTTTGTACGTCTATCGGCAGGCAAGAATAGATCTGGGTTTTGATGAGAGTTCATCATCATCATCATCATGTCAGCCATAGGACGTCCACTGCTGAACATAGGCCTCCCCTAATGCTTTCCACATTGATCGATTGGTAGCGGCCTGCATCCAACGCCTCCCTGCCACCTTTACGATGTCGTCGGTCCACCTTGTAGGTGGACGTCCCACGCTGCGCCTTCCGGTACGCGGCCTCCATTCCAGAACCTTGCTGCCCCTGATGAGAGTTCATTTTATTTATTTTCTATTCACTGAGAAACACCATACAGAAGGTTAAGGTGAGATAGTGTCGAGCGAAAACTTGTCAAAGACAGTTGTTGCAGTTATTGATTAAACATTTTTTGAAAGAATGTGATCTTATTCTGAACAGCCAATTTTATTGATTTTCTGTTAAAATTATTGATTTTAGTTCGCCTTAACATTTCTAACAGTAAAAAGTTCTCAAGAACGCAGATGCCGTATTCCGAGAATCGATTCGGGCGCATGTCCAATGCGATTTGAATCGATTTCGATACTTTGCTCGGTAAACAATGATATTAAATTAAGTCTAGTCGAAATATGATGACAAAAAATATTCAAGAAATCCTAATAATGTCCGAGTTAAAAATACACTTCTCATTACGAGTAATGCTAAATATTGCTTTGCAGCGAAATAAATGATTTGATTTGATTTGCTATGTAAACAGTATTATTCATCATTTATTATTTATTAACATTTTGAATAATCACATAAAATCATAGAGCATTTATTGTGATTAGTGCAAACAGATGGCAAGTGATAGTTCAGAATCTAACAAGTTAACAAAAGTCTCATCGGCTAGTTCACTTTTCTTGAGCAACGACTCTACCATCACCTAGGTGTCAGGGTTGCTAAAGATCAAGAATGGTAAGTGTCTGGGGTGGCGTGCGTGCTTCGTACGTAATCGTAAATGGATATTTATTTTTGTTATCACAAGGGTTTTATCTTCTTCGGTTGTGTCGACGCTCGTAGGAGAGTCGTCGTGATCACGCTGCACGAAGATCCAATTAAATTGACGCATTTAAACGTCGACGTAACAAACCATAAATGTAAACATTTTCTGTCGTATGGTAAAATAAACTTGAAAAAGCCTGCTGTATAATTAGCGTGGATTATTGAAGTATTCCAACGTGTTGAGGTAGGCGCGACGTCGCGGCGACAAAATCTCCTTTATTATGCCGCCGGCATAATTGGATCGGCGCGTCCACGTGTTGATGTACTATACAATATTGGTTTGTTAATTCCACGGAATTAACAGTAAATACAAACATAGTCAACTGTCGTTTCGATTGATTTTTTTTTTAGTTTTCTAAAAGAAGTCTAAAGTTTCAATCGAAGTAATTTACAGGTTTCATTCGTGATTTGTGTAGACTGCTGTTTGAATTTGAAGTACAGTTGCATGAAAAAAAGAAGATCTCGTGTATGTCAGTATTGATTTCAAGCTATAAAAAGTACCTTCTAACAGCTACTGGCATGAAATAGTATGGGTTTAAAAATAAAAGTAGATTGGATATATATTTAATTGCTAGCAAAGTAGAGACGTTAGTCTCTACACGTCAATTAACGTCAGAAACTGTAATTCTCTTATTAGCGGTCCGCGTTCACGTGCCAATTAAGGTTACTTTGCCAAATTCAATTTGTGTAAGTAGACACACGTACTCAATGGAGCCCCACATAATCTGCTTAGTGAAACGTGCTCGATTTGGATCTAGAAACACATCGATACCTTTTTTTTCCATCTGGGAAAGTTATAATATGAACTTGTATTTATTTCCAACTGAAAATTATGTACATAAATATTGGAAGCCAAGAGTTTTTCAGCAGATGACATAGCCATTGTTTGATTTCTTTATTGTAAAAGTTATTAAGCACAATCTCACTAATTAAGGTCGAGTAATTAAACTTTAATGGAAAGACCTTGCCTTGAAGACTCATTATAATGGGTTGCATAAAAATAGGAAAATTTGCTTGCTACCCTAATCGTTGAAGAGTTCTAAAAATATCTTAACCGAATGAAAAATATCCTAACTGTTTTTGGAATAGCGTGCAGATGCAGTTATCAATTGGATGCAATTTGGGATAACTGTCGCAGCCGTCGTCGCACGCGCTACGGTACGTCGCGTGCGCACTGCGCAGCGCACGTGCAAGTCTCGTTACAAATAACAGCTACTTCAAAACTTGGAGAATATGTTCAAAAATATGTAATTATATTTGTTTTAATAGTCAAATACATTCAAGACAGCTTCAATAAAGACAGCTCTACAGTCGGATTAAGATCACTTAAATAATAAAGTATGAGTAATTAATAACGAAACGGGAATATACCTTAAGTTATATCTCCAATCACAGCAAATCCTGTGTAGCCAGGATCTAGAGCGCGACCCACAATAAAATCCGACTAACAAGGGCTAAGTATGAGAAAGGGACTATTCAGTGAAGAGCGAACACTAAGTATCTGTCTAATTTAAAACAAATTAAAAAGCCACAAAATTACAAATCTAAATCAATGCTAGTCAACTGTAGACACATTTTTATGATGACTGATGCTACTAGGTTAATATTTATAACAAACGTAATTAAACAAGATAATAAGTAGTAACAAAGTGATAGATGATAATTTTGAGAAGAAAATAAAAATTGATCCAAATATGACATCAATTACTTAGCGCCAAACTGAAAAACAACTACACGACAAAGTACTTAAGGCGATAGGTGAGGCAAAACTGCAAAATAGACCTCTCTTTGAATCCCTACTCCTCCTAAATGGATGATCCAAACAAGAAAAAAAAATATGTGTGAGATGTATAATATCTTAAACTAAAAAATTGTTGTTCGTTTTTTTTGTTACAACTATTAGTTTTGACAGAAAAAATTCTTAACTTTCTTCTAATTTCACCAAAGAAATTTCCTACTCCTCCTAAACGGCTGAAGCGATTTTAATGATTCTTTCACCAAATGATAGAAAATATAATTATCTAAAAAATTGTTGTTCATTTTTTTTCAAAAATAATGTATTACGTGTCATACATTCAAAATACCCTGTAATTTCCACACGCGGGCCGCGCGAATGCGGGAGCTCAGTCTTTCACTAGCGTTCGCACGGGGAGGCTGTGTCGCACATCGGCACGCTCCGCTTCTTTGTTTTTCTATAAAGAATTTATAGCGCAGATGGTGCACTCGGTACTCATAGTAGTTCGGCGGCTGAATGAAAGTGATCTAAGTACTTACTACGTCATTTGAAATATGTATAGGTATTATAAAATGTTTAAGATAATTTAAATACATAGGTATACAAGATGCTGATTATCTATTTTTGCTAGATTTATTTGTCTGATTATCTATTTATTCTAGAGTTATTATATACTTCGAGATATACATAGGTATTTTTTTATTATGTATTAGTAGGTAATAATAATAAAACAACGCACTTAGGTATAGGAAATCACAAGACAATAAAAATACCTACAAAGGATTATTTAAATTCTGTAATTAACAAAACCGTATTTTATTAATTTCTTGGAAACTATCACATCACTTTTGTGCATTTTGCGTTTCGATTGGTAATTAATCTACAGGGTACCCCGTTTGGAATATTGGTTTTGGTTGGTATGAGTTTTTTTTTATCTCATTGGTCTCCACAAAAAATCTGAATTTTTCCCAGGGAATTTTCGATTTATCCAGCTCAATCATCTCGTCGCGAATAAGGTTAGGTACCACCTATTTCGATCCCTGATAATAATATATAATATATACCTACAGGTACAGGTGTTTGGTAGAACGTTAGACAAACTTCGTATGTAAGGTCATTTTGAATAAAGGTTTGCCCATTTGACCCTAAATGAGCTACTTTTTTTTTAAATTTTTTTTCCGAAATTTGACCTAAAACTGCTTCTTTTTTTGTCGCGTTTTCAACCGATTTTTTTTATTTGGTATGAAGATCCAATATGTCTTTACTCTAATAAAAACATTTTATATCCAGATAATGATTGGATTGGATAGCTAATTACAAAGTTTAACAAAAGTGTAAAACACGATAAAAAACTTGAAATTGATTAAAAAAATGAAATGTGTGTTAGTAGATTGTTTTTAAGATCATTAAAAACATCTAATTATCTCTTCTTTCCAACGATAATAACTAAATATCACTTGTAGTAATTAGATATTGGATTTCGACAAAAATTCAAAGTTTAGTGACGAAAATGTGAAAATAATACAAAAAATTATCCATCAAAAGTAATAAAAATAATAAATAAATAATAATAAATATCCTTGGACATTTTACACTGCGCCTCTAGTCCCAAACTAAGCAAAGCTTGTACTATGGGTACTAGACGACGGGATAAACATACTTAAATACTTTTTTTTTTTGTAAATACATACATATTATACATAGAAAACACCCAGACCCGTCACAGAAATTAAAATTCATCATTACAATTTCTGCCCGGCCGGGAATCGAACCCGGGACCTCTCGGTATAGTAGTCCGTTCTGAACCACTACACCAAACGGCCGACCGGCCGGCTGAAGTTTCTTCAAACATCTCCATCTTTTCTGATATACTGTTTTTCATAGCTTTTTTATATGATTTATTTCAAAATCAAATCAAAAATAATAACCGCATAGAAAAAGAAGTCTGTTTTTGTATGTGGCTTGATTTTTCGGCTGCCTATGATGCAGCCGTGATACAAGCAGACTGGCAGCTGGCGGAATTTGTCCGTTCGGGTGGGCTTAAATATTTTAAACTACCCTCATATTGTCATAATGTTACATTGTAGTGGCGTTACCTCGACACACAGTATTCGTATTCGTACTTGACATGTAACTCATATAAAAATGTCGCTCAATCCGTGTTTATTTATTTTAGTTGAAATGGAACGCAAAAATCTAAAATCTTATTTTTCTCTCGATTTTACCAAAAAATAATAACGGAGAAAGTAAAGTCTTAAATTGTATTCGATGATCAAAAATATTTTATTCAAGGTTGACCGATATTTGACCAATATTTTGAATACCTGCACAGACAGACATTTACATTTAGGTAGGTACTCGTACACACACTTAAAACTGTTTAGAAGCTCACTTAGACACACGAATATCGTCAGCCTAACTTTCAAACTGCTTAGGTATGTCCCTTTTTGCAAACTTTACAGTAGGAAATAACTGTTTATTTTTCATAGTTATGGTACTAATTAAAGTATAATGATGTCTAATTGAAATATAATCATTTATTTCAATTTTGTTTCAGTTTGAAAATATGCTGACGATAATTATTATTATTCTGTATAATGATTTATTTTCTTTTTTTAAATTCTGTTTTGAAACACAAAATAAGCATCGCAATTTTTTTCGATCTGCGTAAATTAAAATCGAGTTAACATTCCCGTAGGCAGTTATGTTAGAATTGGCAGCGCTTCGCATCTGTATTCTGAGCGCACTTTGGTATCGGGCAGTAGCGCGGGCGCGCGGCGGGAGGCGCGTTATCTCGCTCTAATGCTCAAGGTCGTTCGGCCATGTAATCGCCTTAAGCTAATAAAGAAAAAGTCTAGTGGTAATTGGCAGATAGAAATCCAATTACTCAATTAAGTTCCTTACGACCAAATAACGTGGCAAAACTGGCAAACTGTAAATTCGCTCAGAAAGCGTACCCATTTGTCACTTACCTACTTAAATCACGAAAAACTATTTGACACGTGTGCTGGATTTAAAAATTCAAGGAAACTGGGTGTATCCGACTGAATAATAATTGATTGAATGAATTTTATTAATAGAAGTTTATCGAATCTACGATTACCAATGTTACAGTGGGTAGATTAAAAAGATCATGAACTTTATTTTTTTAAAAATGCGAAAATAATTCTGGCCTCGATATTTGAAAACAGACATCTAACATTTGTTTTTGCATGTAGAGAGCTACGAGTAAGAATTACACATTTAAATTATATGAAACTTTTTTTCTTCGTTTTGACTTAGCGTTAGATGTGCCCTTTTAACTATCGGGGGTAGCATTTTTTTTAACACAATGTTCATAGGACATGCAGATAACTTACGTAAGATATCACACACACCTCATCTGACAGAAACACGTGTTTCTTCGAGCCACAGAAGATCATCTGTTTTTGCGATAGTGCGTGCAGAACGCGACAGAGTGATTAAGACATATGATCATAAAATCACTAGTGTGAGAACATATCATAATGATCTATACTTACCTATAATAAATCTGTAGAGAGGTCGAATTTTATGTTCTGTACTTACGGTAGGTAGGACTGATAAACGCGTCTCTTTAAATTTCAACTTATTGTAATACGAATATTTAGTCGAAAGAAGGAAAGAAAATATAACTTCCTACTAGAGATTAAGCAGTCAAGTATTCACTTTGCTTGCGAATTTCTAAAACATTTCAATATGATCTGAAACAAGAGAATGTTTTGCAATACCTTAAGCATTCACACAAGTAAACCGCTGTCGTAAAATCCCAACTAATATTATAAATGCGAAAGTAACTCTGTCTGTCTGTCTGTCTGTCTGTCTGTCTGTCTGTCTGTCTGTCTGTCTGTCTGTTACGCTTTCCCGCTTAAACCTCGCAACCGATTTTGATGAAATTTGGCATAGAGATAGTTTGAGTCCCGGGAAAGAACATAGTGGTCCATAAATGATTAATGAAAGATTGTTCCCGACGAAAGTCGACGTGAATGTTCAGATTGATTTCTCGACGCGGGCGCAACTGTCGCACAGCCCAGAGAGAAGTGGCAGTTATGAAACTTGTTGCAAGGAACAATGATTAATATTTAGCTTGCTTCATTTTATTTTTGATATCTACTCGTAAGAATTGCATAATTATCTTTCCTTGATTTTCATGTTTTTTATCAGTGTTTTTGTAATTTTTAGCTTATAAATCGAACGATTAAAATACAGGTTATTATAGATCGTCCACTGAAAGTGTCTTCAGTTACTGAGTGAGGTATGTTCGGCAGCAGATGACGACAAAACATGCAAAAAGTCAAGAAATTCTTACGTTCGGAGAAGAGCTGGCTGTTGTGGCCGAGCTGTAACCGTGGGTGGTGGACTTGTTTGTTCGGTAACGAGAATTTACACGTCCACCAACAATAATAATACAAAACGGCATATCAATCGGTTAGTCGCGGGCCGCGGCCGCCGTCAGAGAAAGTAAGACTTTATCGCATTACAAAAAGGTATATTTGTCATTATTCATAAATTTTTATTTACTCTTCCTCATTTCACTTCAATGCGTAACGCCGTTTCCAGAGTTTTTATCTTATACAAGTCTCAGGTAAAAAAAACATTTTTTGGTAAATCCCAGTTTAATAATTACTGATTATTGTACCATGTCGTCATATGATACAGATGAGTCCATCCATGCAATTCATCATCATCATCATTTCAGCCACAGGACGTCTTCTGCTGAACATAGGCCTCCCACAATTATTTCCATATCGCTCAGTTGGTAGCGGCCGGCATCCAGCGCCTTCCTGCTACCTTTATGAGGTCGTCGATCCACCTTGTGGGTGGCCATGTAATTACACACAGGATATTCACAACTCAGAATTAGACCGCTACAGTGCCACCGGGGGCAGACGGAAACTATGCAAACTACGTATGCGTGGTGTGAGAAAATTCTGATGATGGCTTTCCTACTACGAAGTACAAAGGAAGAAAACTACAAATGCGGTTAGAGTTCCACAATTTGATCGGGGTCAATATAATGCCAACGACACGAAAAAAGAAGACCGTATAGTTGAATTGATAATATACAAGGCAAAAAAAACACCGGATGATAGTCAGAGTCAATTGCTTCTGCACCTCGACAGGTGATTTGACCATGTTTTGTGGACTTGATGAGATCGGCCATGATGCTCTTTCCGACTCATTGTGTTGCAAGAAAGGCGTTCAGTGTCATTATTGAAAGTGTAACGTATCGTGTGAAATTATAAACTACGTGCGTAAGAAAGGTGATCTTCTTGTTTCTTTGAAATCATCATTTGTTGTACGAGTCATTTCTTACTTAGCTACTGATGGTAGTTGGTAGGCTTGTCAGCGATTAGCATTTGCTAAAGGTTTAGTCTAGGAGTTCTTGATGGGCAAGAAGAAGACTTGCATTGCATCGCTTATCTTACTAGCACATCCTTATTAACATTTTGTTAGAGCTTGATGTTGGCAAACCGCTAACAAATTATGACATTCATCCATTTTGTATGATTTATCCATCTATAATAATTGTGAATAGGACTGTATAGAAATTAACTTATTTGTTTTTCTTGTTGCTTACTTCAATGCTATTTTCAAGAGCGATGATGCCAAAATAGGTAATGAGTTTCACCCAAACCGGTACTTTCAAGCGTTTACTTTAAGTGTGTTCTAAATTTATCGTTATCATTTTTGATATCCAATTAATGATCATCCGCTAGTTTTTAATTACAAAAATAATTTATAAGTATTTGTGCAACATGCTGTGAGGAATCCGATAAACATCTCACGCCTAACATACAGGCGTAAAGATTTAATTGTTATTAAATAAAATACTTAACCTAATAGGCATAATACAATCTATAAATTATAAGAATTCAGTTAATTGTAGATTAATTTTATAAATAATTTATATCATAAATTTTGACTAGCTAACCTGGAAATCAATTAGAAACATTTCAATTACATTGGTTTCCAGCTTGTTTTAAAAATACATTAAAACAGTTACGTGGAGTGATTTATTGATGTCCATCAGTTAAAATTTCACAATCGTACTAATAGTTCCAGATATTACCAATGATTACAAACATTTCTACCTTAATTAAATGTAGTATAGATAGAGGTTTAGTTACAATTTTTTTGATTTATTTTTCGATTCGATACCTCTTTAACTTTATAACAAAACGGTTAAAATCTTGATCTAATTAATACAAATAAACAAAAACGTGTAGATCGTTATGTTGTTTGTATTGATTTTCTAATATGCTTTATAAAATAAATGAAAGAAAAGCTTGTAAAAAATAGACGTAAATTACATGTCTTCACAATTTTCTTTTCTCATCAATTATTTTATCTATTGTGTCTACTTAGTAGGTTAGTCAAGTTATTAACGAAATAGATGAAGTGTCGATTGAGTCTGCAGCGATGCATATCTTAGGCTGCTGTCAATGAAACCAAATACTTGTACAGCGACGGCATTCAAGGTATTACCTAGATATTCAGAGAAAGCGAGCGCAGGTTATGTGATTCATAAACAGTTAAATTCGTAACTACACGCGCGAAAAGTAAAAGGTTCGCGACCGAGAAAGCGCTGAGATCAAAAACGGTGTAAGACCATGACCCGTATTAATATACCGGGCTATAATTATAATAATCATTAAAAATGCAAATTAGATAATGTGTAAGTCAACAAATATGAAACGCTAAGCAAGCCAAGTTGTAATTTTATTAGAAAGTGGAAGCTTATTACCACTAATGTTACCTATATTTATTTAAAATAAGGCAGCAGTCACAGTATGCTGCACAGTCCAAAGTTGCACTACTTTAAACCAAAATGTAATCCTACTTGTATGTATGTAGGTATGCTCTTCCTAGACAAAAATAATGAGTAATTAGTGTAGTACACAAACAAGTATTGCACATAAGACCTTGGGTCCAAACTGATGTGGGCTGATAATGGGAAAACGCGTGCTTAAACTACATAAATACGACTGGGCAACGTTTAACCATGCGGGCCATGTCTACGGCTCGTTTGTACGTGTGATGTATTAATGGATATAAATAGCATGGCTGTGAATTGAATTGGAGAAAGAAATAAGCTGACTATTGTGGACTAAACACTGTTGAATGGAACGAGGTGGTAAGATGCGAAGATTAATGTGTGACACTACTTGCTTAACTTTATTGACTCTACTTTCTTAATAAACGGCCGATTTTATTAAAAATTTCATAAGCAATACATATGTAACTACCATGTAATAATTATCAGTTTTAGATAGTAGATATCTTTGAAACAAATAGGAGTATAAGTTTATCATACACTTTTTAATATGTACTAGATGCATCATTTTCAAAGCAAAACCTCTAGATTGAGAAAGGACGAGGGAAATCCCATGTTACTTGCCTTATTAACTCTTAAAGTTTTCCTTTACATTAAAAGAAAACGTATATTTTACTCCATTGTCTATTCCATTAGTACAAACATCACATCAGTGGATTATGCCTGAAAACTTAACAGATTAGGCAAGTTCGCTTCCACCTTCGGCCTGATCGTCACTTACCATCAGGTGAGATACAGGCCAAGAGCTTCCTCGTTTAGGATAAAAAAAAAGTTACTAGGTCTACACATATTACATCTACGAGTATAATTTGAGTAGGTATGTATTGATTTGCAAGGTAAGCGTAATCCATATTGACCGTCATTTGAAGTTGAATTCAGTTTTACAAAATCAACTTTGAAAATTGCAATTAGTTTTTTGATGTATGGTAGAGTTCTTTAGACAACGTTTATTCATTTAATTAACTGGAGCAGATTGCCAAATAAATTAAGAGTGATCTACATTTCGATTTAGATTTTAGAATATAAATAATCATAACGTATATTTTTATATAATTTATGCAGCATTTATTGCAACATTTAGCTATCAGTGTTTCAGTGTTAATGGACACTATTACAATATTCGATGACATTCAGATTTAAATTGAATATTAAATAGGTGGTTTTGATTGAGAAAGATAAGGTATAATAAAAAATAGTACCATTTGACAGAGCTTACTGAAATTATATTTTTTGACAGACCTGAATGTTAATAATTTCCTCCATGCGATCATTTGTATGAAAAAGGGTTTTCTTTACTCACAGACAGAAGAAGATGTTAATAGTTTTAAATGCTGTTTAATACACAGTAATTTTGTTTACGATGTTTGGCTAAGATTGGTTTGTTTTAATGTAAAATTCTATAATTTGCGGCACTTTCTCGTGAAATTCGACACGAAATAATTTCACGAGCCGGATCCACGATCTCGTAATCAGATCAATATAATCAGTATCGGTTTCCGCGTATGTAACTGTAACCTCAATAAATATTTTGTCACTCAATGATTCGTGACGACAAAAAATAACAATTTAAGTGATCTATAGAAGCAACAAGCAGTATCTTAGTTAGAACTTACTAACTAGCGCTATGCGAGTAGTTTTAACTGTCAGACAAACGATAATGACATAGTACGTATGTACCTGTTTGTAGACAGTTTAATAGATTATACTTGAATTCAATATGTTTTGGATTAATTTATTATTACATATTTATTTACAATAAAAGTAATAAGTAAGTATATCATTATGTTTGGTTTAATTTTCAGCACAAATAAATTCAGAAAAAGACGATTTATGTGACAAAAATGTGCCTCTGTTAGTCAAACAATAGCGTGACTGAAAGTGAAGAAAGTGTGAAGTCTAGAAATTAAGCTAAGTTTGCTCGAGGTCAAAAGGTAACGATGACAACGCTGCCGAGATAGAAACGACAAAAACCAGCGATCACCGGCATGATACGAGAAACACGTCTCGTATTTTGAGAGTCACGCACGACGCGCAGACCACTAATAGTAAATTCATTTTTAAAGTCACGAATTTTGCTCTGATTGTTTGTGGTGACGACGATGAGGTAGTATTTTAGATACTCGCGATTGTTAGCTGGTCTACATCTCTAATATGATCAGGGTTTATGAAAAATCCGGATAATTTGACCGTGACCATCATATTAACATGCGTGTTATAATAGCATACTAATCTTGAATTTTCAAACAAATAGGTAACCTAAAAATTAGTTTTGAGGCGTTCCTTGACGAAATGGATTAAAAAATAAAAAAAACCTAACTTGCAATACAATAAACAAATTGTTTGTATCAAATAATTGACAGTGAAGAGCATGTTAAAAATCTCTGCGAATATAACACGTCTTTCAAATGCATTTGCTACGGATTGAAGATGATGATGATGATTCAATTTAACTTCACTTAACTATTAATACTGGTGTTGAGCAGCGGATCATGTTTTTTCATAATTGTGACTAGCTGCACATAAAAAGAATTCAAAACTGGATTTTATAACAAGCTGACACGTTTTTTGTTTCATTTAACCATATTTGTGGAACAGAAGCGAAGTTGTAAATAAGGTTGCTTATAAGTGCAATATACCTACCTAAGAGTAAGTAGTTTGTAGAGCTAAACATTTTATAAAACAATAATCGATTTTCAGCGTTATTTACATATTTAGTTGCAATGCATAATTATTGCTAGTTTATTATACATATTATCCCATATAATTTGGATTAGTAATAAAGTAAACAGACTGCTAAGATAGTGTTTTCTCAGCTGGAACATAGTAAGTAAGAGCCATATGAGTCAGTCCGTTCGCAGACACCTTCGTCATACACTCGCATTATTTATTAATAATAATGTACTTATTCTTACAATATCCTTGGCTTTTGGTGCTCAATGACTTGTGCTGTGTATTCATTGTATGTTAATGGAGTCCCACAAAGTCACATTAGTTAAATTTATTTACGAAACCGTAAATAGCTAAATGCCTAAAGAAATCATAAAAACTGCAGTTAAACAATGTGCCAGTTAGAAACACGAAATGATAATAAAATTTTAATGCGACTTCGTTTTTACTACGTCTGAAATCTTTTAGTTGCACACGTTAAACGTTAAAAACGTTCTGAGATTAATTTTATTTCAAGATTAATGATCTGAAGCATAGTACTTGTAATTAATTTTACTGTAGGTATATAATTTGTAATGTATGGTTTATTTAGTATGGACCAGAGCTGAAAAAAATAAAATAAGCTATATTCTGAAGTCCTAATAATTTATTCAAACCCATTCGCGTGCACCTGAGCACACCACGAGGACTCTACCATGATGAAGTTTCGTCTATGTTTTTCTTTTCTATGGTGCATTTTGAGCGACGAATGCAAATAAGATCGGCGTATCTGTGAACCTGGTAGTAAACTACTACTGCTACAGGGCTCATTGGTTTTCGAACAGCACAGAGACCAGCCGCCTGCGCCGGCGGCGGTTCATTAAGCCGACGCGAGGTTGTAGGCCTTACACGGTGCCCAGATCACGCCGGAGGCTATTTTCGCTAGGATGTCATATTATGCAAAACATTTTTTCTTTATTTTCACATTGTTACGAGTACATTTTCTGCTCCGCAAAATAATCACTTGCCTCCATAAGTAGGTGATATTTTAATCACGCCGTTCCTGCCGCACTATCTCACGCTAGGTTCGCACAGCACAGCTACACACAATCGGTTATATTTACGTAAAACATGCCCGCTCAAATTACGTGGGAATATCATACAAATTGGCCATACAGTCTCGTTTTCATTAACGATATAAACACTATTTAACTTAATTTTATGGTTTAGATTGTGTTTCACGGAAACGTCTCATTAGCTGTTTTGAATGTGACGTTATACCTACGATTATGTTACTACTGAGAGAGCTTCATCTGGAAATAAGGTCTTATGTAAAATAGATAATTGGACCTTAATGTTTGAGGGAGAAAATGCTAACCACTTGGTAAGTTTATTGGTTTACAGTCATGAAAATCACTTCAGTAGTTTTTGAGTTTGAACAGACAGATGCAGCTGGAGAACTTTGTTTTTTAACGATTTTTTTCTTAAAAACCTTTACAATATAAGTAAAGCTTTCCCTAAATAAAATAAACAAAGATTTGTAAAGTTTACAACATGTCTGTAATATAAGCTCTTGATAGCTCTTCTCAATCGAGAGTTGGGAATTATAGAAAAATATCTCCGAGCATTATAAAACTCCAAATCACAAAAGTACCAGTAGTAGTGGTATTAATACATTTTTGCTAAATAAGTATTAATTATCGAGCACATGTCCACAATCGAAACAAACAAGTGGGTAACGTCATAAGAGTGACAGTGAACAAGTGGAAAGCGACAGTGCGCACGAGTAGAGATGTGCCGCTGAGAAAGTTCTCGTTCCCGGCAATATTCCCAGTGAGAATATTCTCGAGAACCGAGAACGCTCCCGGGAATATTCTCAGTGTTCTCGACAGAATACATTTACTTTTAATTTTAATTTTGTTGTTTATATGTGATATTATTTGTAATGTTTCGATGTTTTATTAACTGGGCGTTAAGACTAGTCGTTATAAACAAGGCACGAAACGTGTGAGTGAGATATTGCTGTCTTGCTCACTCTTTTCGTGGCGAACGCATACCGCGGCTTTAGGACTCGGCTACGGTAATTGAACATAAGTGTGCCTCTGAGTTTTAAGGCCCTTGCCACCCTGACGGATTGTAAGTGGATTCAAAGTGGATTTAAAGCGAAGTGGCGACGCGACAGAGAAGCCGCGTGAAAATATCGTAAAGCTACCCAAAGGCTGCCCAGCCGAGCTGGATTCGATGACTGACCTTTTTTTCGAAGTTGGACCTACCTAACTGGACTGTTTGTCCCCGGTATACATTATTGTCAACAACCTCGAGTGTAAAGTCTCCAACTTTTAGAGGAGTGGGTGCAACACGGTCTTTAGACATGATTTTTAAATCTTGTCCATGTTCATTTTGAGACCCACTTGTTGAGAGACTCTATTGAGGCCATCGAGCATTGTGCCTAGATCTTCCACGATCTCAGCCATGACTACGATATCGTCTGCTGTCTGGATGATGTACTCGCCGTTGATATTTATGCAGTGGTGATGAGTCTCCCTGTCTCACCCCTCGCTGCAACTGGATAGGTTTCGGGTTGTGATCTTAAAACGGACTGTCACTGTGGCGTGTTTGTACAAGCCTTTCAAGACTTTAATGTATCAATAGTCAATTTGGCACAGTTGAAGAGACTGAAGCACTGCCCATGTTTCAAACGAATCGAAGGCTTTCTCATAGTTCACAAACGCAAAGTGGCTGATTATACTCCTTGATCTTATATATAATCTGCCGTTGCGTATATTATTATGTTATATGGTACTAAAGCCTTTTCGGAAACCGGCTTGTTCGGGGGGCTGAAAGTCGTCGAGCCTTGATAATTCATAATGACTATCGAAAACAGCTTGTAGACATGGCTTAGAAGCGAAATGGGTCTATAATTCTTCAACAAGGTTTTGTCACCTTTTTTGAAGAGGAGTATTACCATTCTTTTAAGTGTCAGATCAATCTAGCTAGCACGTATTTTCTATAAAAATGTGTCAAATGATCCGTCAGACAGGCTATCCACAACTTATCCAGAAGTGGCGAAACAGGCCCTTACTAAGCTATTGTGAAATATGCCCTTAATGTGAAATAAGAATAGTTTAAAAAACTAAAAACACGCTTTTAATTACTAACAGCACTAAAAAGCCAAAAATCATCAGGACCCTGGACATCATCTAGCATTAAAGTGCTCGAAAAGACAAATCCAACGAACCCAAACTCGATGAGTTTCCGCCGTTTCGTTTAGGAGTTCCTATGGCTATCTCCTGACTCCATCATTAGGACAATGGACATTATCTAGCACTTAAAGATCTCGAAAAGACATCCAATGAACCCAAACTCGATGTGATTCCGCCGTTTCGTTTAGGAGTTCTTTTGGCCACCTTCCAGTCCCATCATCAGACCAGCTGGTACCACAATATTGTATTGTAATTTCAAATCTACATATAATTGCCAAGTTTCATGATGATACAAGACTTAGAAGTGCGTGTAATTCAGATTCTAAGATTCCATTACATAGTTAGTTACATACACGACGACCTAATAAGAGCGTGTTAAAAACGAAAAAATGGACAGTTAAATTTTTTAATTACGTGTAAAAAGAAATTTTTGTCATCTTACATATCATTAAAACGACATTTCACGACGAAAAAAATAAAATATAATAAATGTGCAGTTGCCAAGAATATTGCCGAGAAAGTTCCCGAGAATATTCTCGGGAACACTGAGAATATAGCCTTTCACTGCAAATAGAGTGTATTGTTTAATATACACTTATCTGTTGACTTAATTTAATACTATTTTACTTAAGAAAGTTTGTTTATTTCCATTTGATAAACATGATTCTCAACCTTTCTCACTTAGAAGAACGCTCCCGGGAACGCTCCCGAGAATATTCTCAGTTGAGAGAGCGTTCTCGGGAACGGCACATCAATACGCACGAGTGCAGGAACCGCGTGTGGTGTAATTGGTATGCAAAACGCGCGCCAGGAAGCGCTGCTCATCCAACGGCTAATTGCTCTCGGCTGCTTGTGTGGCTCGCAATGGGGATTGTAGACCAGGAAGTCTATATACGCCACGTAGATGATTATTGCCCTTTGTACTTTGTTCTTCTTCTTATCGTGTCGACAACAAACCTAAACAGTGTCAACCCAAAACTCCGCTACAAGAGTAAATAATGTTGTCAGCAGCATTCATTAAATCCTCCTGAGTGCAGTTGCTCGGGCACTCAGGGCACGACATCATGTGCTTCATCGACTGGGGAACAAAACCGCACCTGCACTCCATGTTTGAGCCATCCAAGAATCCCCACCTGACCAGATTGTCCTTACTACGGCCAACCTGCGTCCGAAGTCTATTTAATTTGTCTATGTACTAGGGCCCAGGGTGAAGAAGTTGACTAGGACATGGATAGGAAAATATAGAAAACTAAACACCAAAGATAGAGAATCTTTGAAAATGTTAGGAATTCCTCTGAAAATCACTAACCATTAATTGTGTTGGATAAGTAGAGAGAAGTCCTGAGTGGAAAAGCTATTGAAAATAATAAAAATCAGGAAATATAAAAGTTGATAATTTGGAAAGCACAACTTGTTAGCAATAGCCGAAGAAAAACGCAAGCAATTTGATGGTGTTAATATTTGAAGGAAAAATCCAAGATTCTATTAGTAAATTCGATTCGGGATTGTTTCTTTAAAGTTTGCTAGTTAGTGGGCTTTTATCGATTTCGTATGGTGCCTTCAGATTCGAGTGGGCAATAACTTTGGTCTATAAACTCGCTGAGCGGACCAAATTAATGTGAGGGTTATCTGAAAAAAAATGGGATTTGGATATCTCACAAGGAATTGTGATTATTAAAATTAACTTAAACTTTTAGAAAACCTTGCGAAGTCGTCCTGTAAACAGCAAGATGTTAGGTATTGTCTATTGGTAGGTGTACGCCTATATAAAATTTTAAAAGAAAGGATTAATTAAGTAAAAACGGTCAAAATAGGATTGTACTGTCATGTTATGCCTATTTTTTTGCTAATGGTGTAATTCCTTGCAAGACGCAAGTCAGTAATAAAAACATTTGTTTCGCTACGAAGATTTAAGGACTGGTAGCGCCATCTGTTGGTAGCACTAAGCTAACTTAACTTTAATGCTGGTGTTTATTTTAATTAGTATGATAATTGGGTTTCAGATTGATTCAGTCTAATCTAAATACTTTAGATAAATATATAAATAATATAGAAAATGTTAATGTGATGGTTGTGTGTGACATTATCTTCCAATGAGGATCAGTACTGTTGTAGAAAATTCAATAAAACTAGTATCTACGTTAATCTTTAAGACATAAGAAAGATATATCTTTTTGAATTATCCAAATCGGACCATTACTTACGAAGATATGAAGTAATAAACATAGGCCGTTTTTGCCGCTAAAAGTCAACGTACGCAGGGCCGCGTGACGTCACTATATCCGAATCGAGTGCAGCCGGCGTACTATTGGGATGGAAAAGATTTTTTTCCAGCTAAACTATCAGTTTTAGAAAGAAACTTTTAATAACATTTATTCATCAAAATAAAGTAATCTATCGACCAGTAATTTTTAAAAATAAAAATTATGAAAAATAAGTATCGCTATGTCCAAAAACCACATTTTCATAGGATTCGATGCAATGCGGAGACGCGGTTGGGGTGAGTGTAACTTAATGATTGTTTGTATTGAGCATAATAATACATAATATGATGCTAATAATACCCAGTTTCTGGCCTGGGGGGGGGGGGATAAGTCATACCCAGCTTATAGCCTGGGGGGAGGGGCAAGCCTTACCCAGCTTCTGGCCTTGGTGGGAGGGGGGGAGAGGCAAGTCATACCCAGTTTCTGGCCTGGGGGGGGGGGGTAAGTCATACCCAGCTTCTGGCCGAGGGGGAGTCATACCTAGCTTATGCTTATGGACTGGGGGAAGGGGCTAGCCTTACCCAGCTTCTGGCCTGGGGGAGGGGGGGGGGGTCAAGTCATAACCAGTTTCTATGGGCTGGGGGGAGGGGATAGCCTTACCCAGCTTCTGGCCTGGGGGGAGGGGGGGGGGGGTCAAGTCATACCCAGTCCTGGGGGGGGGGAGGTATGTAATACCCAGCTTATGCTTATGGACTGGGGGGAGGGGCTAGCCTTACCCAGCCAGCTTCTGGCCTGGGGGGAGGGGCAAGCCTTACCCAGCTTCTGGCCTGGGGGGAGGGGGGGGGGGTCAAGTCATACCCAGTTTCTGACATTTCTGGCATGGGGGGGTGTCATACCCAGCTTCTGGCCGAAGGGGAGTCATATCCAGCTTATGCTTATGGCCTGGGGGAGGGGCAAGCCTTACCCAGCTTCTGGCCTGGGGGGAGGGGGAGGGGTCAAGTCATACCCAGTTTCGAGCCTGGGGGGGGGGGGGGTAAATCATACCCAACTTCTGGCCGAGGGGGAAGTCATGCCCAGCTTATGACCTGGGGAGAGGAGGGGGGCGGGGGAGTCATACCCAGCTTCTAGGCTAAGATTAAATAGATTTCCAGGAGGGAGCAGCTGTCCTTTCCTGCAGCAGCTGGCCCGCCCATGGAAACGGCGAATAGATAGGTAGGTACGTAGGTTTAACTCAGAAAAACTAAATAACAGGTAGGTATTGGCATAGTGTATCTGCCTCAGCTATACCTTATTGTTAGAAGTAAATAAATTAATACTTATACATTTTTATATTTTACTTGGAAGAAGACAACACTTATGAACACTTAATTTGAATAAATCGCCAAATATACCACCGCGGAGACCCCAGTCGCGTCTCTGCGTTCCATTGAATCGTATGAGCGTATGGATTTTTTGCGTTATTTTTCACAATTTCTATTTTTAAAAATTACCTATCGATAGCTTACTTAATTCTGATGAATAAATGTCATTACAAGTTTTTCTCTAAAACTGATAGTTTGGCTAGAAAAAAATATTTTCTATCCACGCAGTACGCCGGCAGCGTTCGGATCGGATATAGTGACGTCATCGTCCCCGCGCCGGGCGGTCAGTGAACTTTTTTAGTAATTTGGCCATAACTTCGTCAATTTTTGTCGTAGAACAAAAATTTTTGGACTGTGTATTAAGGATTTCTTAGCCCTATAAATCTGCATTCACAGTTAAAAATCGAAATGATCCTCATTGCAAACTGTAATACTACGAGTATTAATCAAGAATGTTTGTAGTACCTACATACAGCCGGTCAATTTTACGAATTTCAGGGACTTGGATGTGGTGGTGAAATGCCAGACGAACTCCATAAATAAAAATTCTCGATGAACTCATAGCTTACTCTAGAAGTGTAGAGGCAGAGCTTTCACCTAAAAAGGTAGTTCTACCTATAAGCTAGAGATGAAACGGATAGTTGTTTGGCCGGATACCGGATAACCGGCGAGCTGCTCTGACCGAATTCGGATTCCTTTAATAATAGGGAAAAGGGGCACAACAAGCCAATCCAGATGTTATCCAAACTACATAAACTAATTGGTTAATCTAATAAGATAGGTTAGGTTCTCTAGAAAGAAGTAGATCTTCTTTAACAACTTAAAGTAAATAATACAAAAGAATATAACGCGCTTATTGCCGCTGTACAGCGCCTATAAGAATATTAGCTATACTGTGCGCAAGTGAGTCGTATCGCGCCTCCTGCAGTCACGCATCGCAGCGGGCGGCGCGCGCGCATAGCGCAGCTATTACACTGTCTAATGCACAGCGGAGATTCACTTTTGCGATAATCTGTTTAGTCTAGTACACCGGTGAAACGGATTGCCGGGTTCGTTCATAACATGCATTAAGTAAGCGAACTACCAATGATCTAGCATCAAACTAAACAGAGCTTGGAATGAGTACCTAGCCAGGTTAAATGTGCTATATGGAACCCAAAATTACTGTCAGTACCTGCTGGACCGAAAGATTTAATGCTTAGGGTTACCAAGTAATAAGTTACGTGAATAGCTAAATAAATAAATAGCTCTGAAAACATACTATTTGTAAGTGATCATTTCAAAGTCGATCGCATGGTAATGGCATTCATTCATATCCTACTGATTCCTCTGTTCGATATCTTGAGAGGAGTGTAAAATAAGTCTCACTGTAAAAGCATCTATTGGTATGAAAAAACTCAGAACTCTTCACCTGAAAGAATACCGTAGCAACAACGCACTTGCGAGGAAAATTGCCGACTAAATGATGGCCCGTAGCCTGATCTGCTAAGGCAAGTAGCGGGTCCGAATCTTATGGTGGACAGTATGAGTCGGTTAGGGTATACATTGGCCATGGAAGAAAACATTACATGTAAATAAATGAGTTTAAGTGACATTACAAGTTACTTACACCCCTCTTTAATAGTTCTCATAAGTATAACCACAGAATAAGTACTAGTAGTACTATTATTACTAACTTTTATGGAAAGCGACCCTGGGATCGAAAGTTTTTGGCAGTTTGTGAGTCAAGTCTTAAATGTCTTTATTTGTTTAGACAATTAACGTAGCTACTAACAAATCGTTAACTTTTAAAGAAAATAACAAGGGTCTCTACTGTAGACTCTACAGCATTATTATTTTACAGATTCGCATAGAAATACGAATAGGTAGGTAGATAGGTAAGTACTAAGTAATGTCTACTAACACTGACCTGACGTATAAAATCAATCCAATCGATTTAATTATTAATCAACAGTCTACATTTTACGAATAGCTAACATTACCTTGGCCCACTTTAAAAATCTATAACTGTACTACCTACTTAATTTGTCATTGAAGTAAAACAATCCAATAAGTTATCGCTTTACATAATGCGGGCAAAAACTGACCCTAGGTTTTTGCGGTTATGCTACGAAAGTCGCATAAACTGACACTATCTAGGAGAGGTCATTATAAATCTCCAAAACATACATTTAAAGGTACTTAATGCCAAAACTATGTTTTACTTATTTGCTTAGTAACTGTCACAATAGCATAAGTTAGCGGTCTTTCGTTTTCCGATCAAAGTAATTAGTAAATCAAAGATATCTCATTAACGGAGCTATTCACGTTCATTTATGTTTACCGTTTTGTATTTGGCAAGTAGATCGAATAATGTGATTTCTTATTGGAAGTTATCACAAGTAACAATGCTTATCATTATCGCGACATGTCGAAATTAACATAAATTGAACCGTGATTTGAAAGTAATTTATTGAGGCCTACTTGCAAAATTTGTATTATTTGTTTGTTTGTACCTTACCAGCAGTTATTTCGAAACGAGTTAGTATATCAATTCCGTACTCAAGTTTACGGTTTTAGAATTTTTCTAACATTGATCGGGAGTGTGATCTTAGCATAGCTATGTAATATAAAATAATAGGTCTCCGATGTGTCGGTGTTCATGTTTCTTTGGTCGTCTACTGATAAGGAGTGCTTGCACCGATTGGGAGGATTAATCCGCTTCGTCCCAACAGTCTGCTTATATCGCGGACCGTGTCCAGTGGACCGTGCCGGGGCTTGAGCAACGTCGGCGTCTCCGCACAAAACCGCGCGCGCCGACCTCCCGCGCGACACTCGCGCCATGCGCCCGCGCCGCCTGCCGCCGCTGCTGACGCTGCTGGCGCTCGCAGCCGTCGCCGCGCAGCCGCTCGACGAGCCCGCCCTCGACGCCAACGCCACACAGCTCCACGCGACCAGCGTCCGCGATGACGCCACCAACGACACCCTCAGCGAGACGGACGACCACGAGCCGGTCGTCCGCAAGAAGAGAACCTTCGGAGACATAGTGTTCAGGGGACTCGCAGACGTCTTAGGCTACAATGTTGCCCGAAAACCCGCGCAATCGGCTTTCCCGCCACCGCTGGCACCGGTCCCAGGAATCGATATACCGTTGCAGGCCGGACCCGGACCTGCACCTGCGCCTGCGCCTGCCGTCCCCGCTCCTCCCCCGTGCGGAGCTCCCCGGGCGGCCGGCCCGCCTCCCTGCAGGGCTGTAGCGCCACCCCCGCCGCCGCCTCCGCCGCCGCCGCCGCCACCACCACCGTGTCCAAGACCGAGAGCGGCGCCACGACCTAAACCGAAGCCAGCGCCCCCACCGCCCCCGCCGCCGCCACCGCCACCGCCGCCGTGCGCGCAACCGCGGGCCAATCCTGCCACTCCTGCTCCCTGTGCGCCTCCTCCACCACCACCGCCGAAAGATAATCTTGAAACTATACAATCCAACTTTAGGCTGTCCTTTAACTTTTTAAGAAGCACTCCCGCACCCGCCGCACAGGCCGCACAGGCTGCGGCCCCTCAAGTGTTGCCTCCGGTTCAACCGATAGCACCCGTCGCGATTGCGCCTCGCGCTGCCAAACTGCCACAGGACCCGCCGAGAAATCCTCGCGTTTATGTCGATGCTTTCGTAGTCAGGAACGGAGTCGCGCAAAAAGTTAATACTATTGACGCTAAACATCTTAATAATCCCCAACAGGCGGGTCTCGAGGACGATTATTTAGCTTACGACGAAGAGGTCGAGCCTCAGAGACTCGACTACGACGACGAGGACGACTACGAGGACGCGCAGGAGTCCAGAGATCGTGCGAAGGCCGTAAAAGAATTTAGTACCGCATTAGATAACTTCTGGGATCATAAAAGACAAGCCAAGAAGAAACTACCGCCAGCAGATTATCGAAATGTTCATTTTGGAGACCGTAATCTAGCCAACCAAGTGCGCAGGGTCGGAAGTTCGGAGTCGCATCAAAGTCTGCAACGGGAGCGCGCTCGTCCTAACCGTATCCCGCTTCCCGAAGGTGACGAAGGAGTCGAGGATGATGCAGAGCTAACTACGACAACCGAGGACCCTCGAAGAAAACTAAAACCGCGAGTGCTACCACCCACGGAGAAAAACCCAGGGCATATTGACACGGTGACAGTGCGCGTACCTCCAATCTACAAAGAAAAACGACCGAGGAAACTTCACCGTGAGCGACCCGAAAGACCCGACCGACCCGAAAGACCGGACCGACCCGATAGGGATGAAGAACAGAGCGCGGAAGCCGGTGATTCGCGAGAGCGGGAATATTACCACGAACAAGACACAGACGGAGAGGATAGTGCTTTGTCTCCCCAAACTGAAAAACCAAGACGCAAACGTCGTCGTAAGCAGAGCCGAAAGGCGCGATCAGCTGAGGAAAGCGATGAGTATTCCGCAGGTGACTACGACTACTTCGGTAACAAAAGGGCAATATCAAAGGAGGAGGAATATTTCATGGGCTTGACGATACCGCCACCGACAAAGGACGCAGATTTAGCACGCTTAGAACAGGGGGAGCAGCAGAAGGACGGACATTTCCTGGACGATCACGAGCGTCTTAAAGAGGACCCGGAGAGGATCAGAGAGGACGAGAGGACGGACGACGAAGGGCGGGCGGATGACAGTGGTCGCAGTGATGAAAAGGAGCGTTTAACAGATCAGAGAGAAGATAATAAATATCGGGCGGACGAGAGCGAGCGTTCTGGTGAGAATGAGCGAGCCGACGAAGGCGAGAGGACCGACAAGCTGAGCCCCAACGCCAAGGTGCACGAGACCGGCTATCGGAACAACTACGTCCACGCCACCAACATACAAGTTGACGACCCGCGTCCTTCCGTCGCTTCAGTCAAGAAAAAGAATGTAACAATCGGCAAATGAGCCACGCTACCGCGCTAGCACCCGCCATACCCATAGTTATTTATTTATCGACAGAAAATTAATAAAATTAATGCGTAATATAATAATTGCTCCAAGATTTATAGTAGTCCATTTCATTTGTTAGCGAAGGCTTCTATAAACGTAGAGCTTAATGACAGCGGTCTGTGATCTAGTTGTAGTACGCATGTTGCATCGTTTTTGTAATTTTATTATTTTTGTATTAGTTTAAGTTAATTGTACTATATTTCTTAATAAACAGTTTCGTAAATGATTGATTTCGTTCTGATTGTCTGCGTGAAATTTGATTTGGCCGAGGCACGTCGAATCTCGACAGCGTCTGTCGGGTTTATGGGTGAAGGTCCTTCTGAGATTAATAGAAAACTCTAGCAACGGTCACTGCGTTTCATGACAGTGCATTGACCCAAATGCTGCAAGACTGCAAGCGCAAGGTGCTTTTTGTCACGTTGCGAACTGCGAGTGCAACTAGACCGAAGTTGCATCCCTAATTGTACAGACAGATATACTTGGCCTAGACTTTCCGGGTATTATCTACTTTTCAGTTACTGAATACTGAAGACATAATAGAGGAATTGACAAAAAGTAAGTAATGTAAAAGCTGTAATCGTCTGAATGAAATGTTCAACACTAAAATTAAACAATTGTCGATAATAGCCATGACTAATTAACAAGCGACTTGCTTAGTTTTTCTACTGTCTCCACCTAATTATTTTATAACGGCCCACTGAAAGATAAGTGCTTGAATTGCATTGTATTATGACTTAAAATGTTCTTTGTTACATATAAAATTACTTAAAGAGATTCTGAAATACGGAATTCAGGATTGGTTAAGAATGTCTGATGGCGTTGATCAGATATTTCGGAACAGTTCTAGTTATTTATGATTAAGAAAGAAAAACTAACTAAAGAAGAGAGTACTAATTGCTATCTACCAATATCCATTGGTGCCCAAATGTTTAGTCTTTTGGACCAATCGTAACTTGAATTTATGTTAGGGGTTGGGACTTAAGATTGATTGAATCGTAGGGAGATAGCACATTGAATATCTAAATTATTCCACGTGGGTTTATAAACAATAATGAGAGACAACTCTATCGCTGACCTCATAATGTATATTTCATATTTAAGTTTCTTGGAAAAACCTCACGATGTCACTGTTACAATAACTAGTTAGTAGGATGTTTCGTCACATACAATAAGAGTATAGAATAAATTGAGTTAAGGGTACAACGCACAGGTGTATTTTGCGGAACTGATGGAGAGACCGCCACCGCGCGGCCTTGACCGAGACGAATCGCGGCGATTTCACTAAACCTTAGCGGCGCTACTGATCACTGTCACCTTCTGTTAGATACAGTTAATTATAGCAAAGTAATTACACGCATTCTCATATTAAAATATAATAATAATTAATATCTTTGGACAATTTCACACAGCGCCATCTAGCCCCAAAGTAAAATGGTCATCATAATCAGGTAATTTAGTTTCCACTGCAAGAACACGACTATACAACCATTTCTTATTTACCAAAGGGAAATGAAGGATCTACCCACATTGGCCAAACGGGTTGGAGAGAATATTTAGGATATCTCAGCCAGAATATTTTTTCTAGCTGAATGTTTGTATTATTACTTTACATGTCATAAGAACGTTAAAAATAAAATGGATTATTTAGTAGCTCTACTTTAAAACTCAGGACATGTAGCTCCAGCCAAACAAGTGGCTTATTGTTTTCGAACAGATTGCCATGGGGCAGAAAATACATTAAAAAAAAAGTAGCCCACAGATAAATTGCCTTTGCGTTATTAATAAAGCCAGTTGTAGTTTATTACTTTTTTTTTATTTATTTTTCTATGATAAAAAGCATATTATAATAAGCATTTTGTTACTTAGGTAATAGCTTTGGTATAGTCCGTAAATCCTTTTTTACCGTGGTTACGATGGTGAATTCTTAAACGCTTTCTGAGGGTTGATTTTCCTGAAAAACAAATTTACCCATCTCAATGTTGATTTTTCTTTAAAAACCGATATTATTTTATATTTTAAAACACGAAGCAATAGACGATACTTTAAGCCTTAGCGAATTCTGAAATCTAGATGTTCAAGCGCAGCATATTAACAAAGCCAGGTGTGCGATTCAATCAGAGTGTGTCGTCTGGGCCAATAGAATTTGACATAACCAATAAGCCTGACTAACATTGACACAAATACAATATTTTTAGTAAACCTGTGGGTCTAGTCAAAATGCCATCGCAAACCAATAGGAAGTTTTCACTAATGTCAGTCGCCGCGTCACCAGTAATTCGATTCGATCGGAAAATGGCAGCCAAAATGCACATTGAACCACCAACGACGCGGCGATATAAAAGTTCATTCAAAATCGAATAAAAGTTAAAAAATGTCTATGACTTTGCGATTGTTTTTACTTTTTTTAGCTTTTTTTTTTTAAATTAGTTTCTTCCTTCTTTCTGCTCTCTGTTTACGTCTATGCTTCGCTGTCAAACTAACTGTCATAACGACATCGCGATACGGATTTGTCAAAACAGCCTTAGGGTGGGTTGCACCATCTTAGTTTAACTTTGACAAACGTCTAAAATCTGTCAAACTCCATACAAAAAACACCGGTTAACGTCATAGTTACGGTCAAAGTTAGGTGGTGCAACTCACCCTATTGTTTTTCGATCGAATCGAAGCTTATCACCGGGGTTTTAGTAATCGCAATGAAAATGGCGGGTGTTGCGATTCGATTCGATTTTGATTGAGTCTTAAATGCATGTTGGCTAAGCCTTTGTATGGGAAATTTCAATCCAGTCTTTCGATTATCGATAGGTAGGACTTTGCGATTCGATTTTTTGCCGTTTGACTAAGCCTTTTTTGTTATCGACCTCTTTTGCGATTTGTTTATTTGTTTGCGACTGGTTTGCGATGGGTTTGCGATTTTAAAGTGCGTTTTGACTAGACCCACTGTCTATGATATTATTACAAAATTGAATCTTGCTGTTATTTATCAGTGACACAGTTAATTCTTAGTTTTCGCTGATTTTATATAAAAAATATTTATTTATTTTATTAACAATACTTTAATACACAGGTTACCCTAATGTCCAAAATTGTCTAAGTTTATTACCGCGGATTATTAATTAGTCGTATAGGTCGCGCAGCGAAAGTTGAGGCGAATACGGTACTCAGACTGATGTAACATTTGAATAGAGGATACACACAATCACACAATATTATTATACTTTAAATTCAATTATCAAATACACTATCCACCTTGCTTTTGCTGAACATGACTACGCAAGACAACGTCTCCGTTAGCGCGGCGAGCGTATAAAAATACAAATCTGTTTGTGTTTATTACCTCAACTCACGCTGCGCGATCTTTAGCGCGGAGCGTCGTGTCGCGTTATCACTAAAAGTCATACACGTTTTATTTGCAATAATTTTTTAAAAAGCGATTTACTGATAGAAGCTCATAAGACTCATAGTCCAGTCATTATAGTAAGTTCACCTCGGAATTCGAGATACCCAGCTGTAAGTCTGTAAATACGTGTATATTGACACCCTAAAAGTTGTCTCAAAACCTACATATGGTAGGGTGTAAGCAACTATTAAATTTCAAGGTCAACGGTCACAAAAATCGGTTTTTTGCGCTTTTTTAGGGTTCCGTACCTCAAAAGGAAAAAACGGAACCCTTATAGGATCACTTTGTTGTCCGTCTGTCCGTCCGTCTGTCAAGACCCTTTTTCTCAGGAACGCGTGGAGGTATGAAGCTGAAATTTATATCAATTACTCAGGTCTACTGTCCCTTGAGGCTGTGAAAAAATCAAACTTCTAAGCCAACGCAATCAAAAGATACAGCCGTTTATGCCGCAAATTTTCGACACTTGCAAGGGAATCAAAACCTACAGGGTGCTTCCCGTGAACTCAGAACCTTGAAATTTGGTACGAAGCAACGTCTTATAGCATAGATAAAGGAAAAATTACGAAAACCATAAATTTTTAGTTACATCACATAATATATTTTTTTTAATAATTTTAAACTTACTACCCATTTCCTCATAAACGCGTAGAGGTATTAAATTGAAATTCATACCAAATACTCAGGTCTATAATACCTTTAAGCTGTAACAAAATCAAACTTCTATGTCAACGCAATCAAAAGAAACAGCAATTTAAGCTGCATATTTTGAAACTCGCAAGTACTCGCAAGGGAATCAAAACCTAAAGGGTACTTCCAGTCGACCTAGAATCTTGAAATTTGGCATGAAGCAACGTTTTATAGCACACATAAAGGAAAAATTCCGAAAACCTTAAATTTTTAGTTACATTACAAAATATATATTTTTAAATAAATATAAACTTATTACTTTTTTCCTCATGAACGCGTAGAGCTATCAAGTTGAAATTCATATCAAATACTTAGATCTAATTGCCTTTAACCCGTGAAAAAAAAAACATAGTTATGACTCGATTGTCGTAATGAACGAACTTTGTAAACCTTGCAGGTTTGTACGGAACCCTCGGTGCGCGAGTCCGACTCGCACTTGGCCGGTTTTTTTAGAAATATCTCATTTCCTATGGGTTTTTTGCTATTTGTATTTATTATCAATATTGTAGAATACTAAATTCTCTACAAATTTTGTTTAAAAAATTTTTTTATACGGTGAACCGTTTTCGAGATAGAGGGCGGAGAGCGCGCGGTCACTGCATCACTTCAGGTCAACTTAAGCGGTTTAGATTTTTCATACAAAAGGATTTTCCCGCTAATTCCCATGGGAATTTCGGAAATTCCTTGTTGTTTACTTTTACTAAGGTACCTATATGACAAATTTCAAGCGTCTAACTTCCGTTAAGCGTTTAGATTTTTCATACAAAAGGATTTTCCCGCTAATTCCTGTTCCCGTGGGAATTCCTAAGTATACTATAACCTGCCCAGGAGTATGAAGAATAATTGTACCAAGTTTCGTTAAAATCCGTTGAGTAGTTTTTGTTTCTATAAGGAACATACAGACGGACAGACAGACAGACAAAAATTTTACTGATTGCATTTTTGGCATCAGTATCGATCACTAATCACCCCCTGATAGTTATTTTGAAAATATATTTCATGTACAGATATGACCTCTACAGATTTATTATAAGTACTAGCGGCTGCCCTCTATCTCGAAAACGGTTCACCGTATAAAAAAAATTTTTGAACAAAAGAAGAACGGTCACGCCCCATACAAAAAAAACCCAGACCCGACAGAAACGAGACATACCTCAGTTTTTTTGTCATGTCTTAATTAGTTAAATTATATATTTTTTATATTCGAAATCTATGTATAACACCAAAATATTACCCTTTGTTTTTGTTTCGGCGTTATACAAAAACTAATACAAAATGCTTATTTATCACCAAAATTGGTAAATGTATGTACCTAAATGTCTATTACAGCTGCTATGGAATGTATCTAGGTGACCTGGAGATACAACCGGATTATACAGGGTGGTTATACATATGGAACGATAAGTGATCTCACTCGATTATTTCTAAACTATACAAGATATCGAAAAACTAGTTACTGATTCTGAAAGTGCTTTACGAGCTCTTTCAAATGGTACCATTAATAGGGTACAGATTATGGAAGCTGGTAACATTGAATTTTTGGATTTTGTAACTTATTATTTTTTCCACCCTGTATAATCCGGCTGTATCTCCAGATCACCTAGATACATTCCATAACAGCTGTAATAGACATTTAGGTACATACATTTACCAATTTTGGTGATAAATAGGCATTTTGTATTAGTTTTTGTATAACGCCTAAACAAAAACAGAGGGTAATATTTTGGTGTTATACATAGATTTCGAATATAAAAAATATATAATTTAACTAATTAAGACATGACAAAAAAACTGAGGTATGTCTCGTTTCTGTCGGGCCTGGGTCACAGATGACCGTTCTTCTTTGTAGAGAATTTTGTATTCTACAATATTGATAATAAATACAAATAGCAAAAAACCCATAGGAAATGAGATATTTCCAAAAAAAGCGATTTTTGTGACCTTTGACCTTAAAATTTAATAGTTGCTTACACCCTACCATATGTAGGTTTTGAGACAACTTTTAGGGTGTCAATATACAAGTATTTACAGACTTACAGCTGGGTATCTCGAATTCCGAGATTCTTACCTAATTTAAGCTTAAATGACTGGACTATCATATATTTTTGCAAAAAGGCTTTTAAAAAGCAGTTTTACACGTCCCAGTATTAGGCGGTTATCACACTGCGCCGCGCTCCGCCGCGGTACGCGGGACGACAGATTTAATAATTATATGCAAGTACCTCAGTTTGTATAGAAAACACGCGCGGCACAACACACTGACAACGCGTTTGCGCGCGCGATTCGTTATATGTCGCCACGCGGACCGCGGCGGAGCGCGGTGCAGTGTGATAACCGCCTTAACCCTACTACTGCTTCGGGACAATAAATGGGCCAGTGCTGAGAAGAAGATGTAACAACTGACCTGCGCATGTCTCTGCCTCATGTGCTTCCTCAGCGACTGCTTATGATTATACGCAGCCTCGCACATCGTGCAAGCGTGTGCCCGCGCGGGCGGCGCGTGCGTGGCGGCGTGCAACCGCAGCGCGCGCCGCGTGCGGAACGCGCGTGGGCACGCGGGCAGCGGGCACGCGTGCGGCCGCGCGCCCGAGTGCGTGCGCAAGTGTGCGGCCAGCTTGTTGGTGGTGAAGCGCCGCCCGCATACTGGGCAGATGTAGGGTTTTGCGCCTGGAGATGAGGCCATTGTGGGGTTGATGACATCAAGATGCTACTCTAATGCACGTTTTCACCATCAATCCCTAATTTTTAAGTGACCCCCATGGTAACACATAACATGGATTTTGTTGTCAAAGGGCCACTTAAAATTAGGGATAATGGTGAAAACGGGCATAAGACTCATTTATTTATGCAAATGGGCTTTTAAGAAGCACTTTTACACGTCCCAGTATAAACCCTACCACTACTTCAGGACAATAAATGGACCAGTGCTGAGAAGAAGCAGCGCAAGTACCTAGCGCAAGTCTTGTGTAGAGTTTGTTACAAACAAATGTAACTAGCTTCTTTGTCTATATGCGAGTTGTAAAGAATGGGATTACAACCCTGGTTTTGGTATAACTTGCCTTGCCATAGATAAAGGTGAAATAAATATTATTATTATTTTTATTGATTGTAAAGACACATCCTGTGAACACATCACTGTAGTTACTATTACTGATTAATATATTCAATTCTTGTCCGGTTTGAAACCCTTCTTTTCAGAATTTTTATAATTTTGATTATACAATACAACCCTCATGTGTAGGACTCGTTCGTTTCAGCCGAAAGACGTCCACTGCTGGACAAAGGCCTCCCCAAAGGACTCACTCATCATAATTTTTATAAAGAGAAATAAGAGGCATTTTACAAGCAAGTTAATTAAAAATCATACCTGTATGTATCCTAAAATGATCATTGAGGGTATTCTTGCTGGTGAAACTTTTCCCACACTCTGTGCAAACATGAGGTCTCTCCCCTGTAACCAAATAAAGATAAAATTTTAAACAAACTACTCTCTAGCAATAAAATTGATTTAGTGAAAAGAAACTGAATCATCATTACTATTTACTGTTTCTTAATAAATGTTCTAAAAAAAGCTAATTAATTGTTCAGTACAATAAAATGTAATTAAGGCTTTAATCCAATATTAATGTTTAGAAATCAATCAAATTATGTTTAATCTTTTTTTATATCTCTTTGGCACCATAGCATAATTATGTGATTTTTTGTTGATAGTATATTAATTATTTACTTACCACTATGCACTCTCATATGTGTGGTGAGATTAGTGTTGGTGGTGAATGTTTTGCCGCAGCCTGGCACCGGACAGGAGCGCCGTGGCTTGGGAGCGCAGTGGCGTTGGGCCAGCCAGCGAGTCAGCAAGCGTACACCACAGGTTGTGCATGGCCAGTCCTTCTCTCCTAAGTGACGCTTCCTGAAAATTATATTTCACAGTCAATTCATGTATCGCTAGGCTAATATTATTTAAGTGAAACTAGATTAAAGAATAGATGGTATACCACTTACAGATGAAGTTTGAAGTTGAATTTTCTTGTAAAAACTTTACTGCAGTACTGGCAGATGAAGGAAGTTGGAGGCGCCCAGTGCTTACAGCGCCGCAGAGAACCGCACTCGGAACATTTTGCCGGCTCGATTTCAATAGGCGTTTGAGTAAAACTATTGTCTTCTATGTCATAATCAATTGGAAATTCCGTCTTTTCGCTGTATTTATGTTCAGAGGAGTCATGAAATAATGTTTCTTCGTGTCTAACGGCAGAGACATTTGTTTTCACGTCACCCAACACTATTGACTGAGAAAGCTTCGCGGCGAGTATATGATTGGATTTTTCACACTTTTCTAGAAAGCTTACTGTTGTATCTAATTCTATCAGGCATTGGGAGCAAATAGAAGCCGGCCCAGTGTCGTTTAACTCGATTTTAAGTTGAGTCTTCTTCACAAGTTTTTCATATGGAGATGATCCTTTAATTTTGCGAAATAGTGAAAATAATGTATCTTGTCGATGAAAACATATTCTACAGATGTTATCGTCCATCACATCAACCATTGTTTGAATTTTATCACTGTACTTTGTATTGTTTACAAAATTTTGCAATAACACCGCTAATCACTATTTTACCGTTTGATTGTCAAAAATGAAATGTCAAAATATTTTCACCACAGATATCAAAATGGCCAAAATAGCGTTGTGTTAATTTATTTACAAAGAGTTTTTAAACTCGAAAATCTTGAAAAGTAAAGTTATACTTATATTAACGCTTTTTAATAACAAAGATCAAGTTCGTCACTCTATCCTCGCGCAGATTTTGAAACGCTTTTTAGTAATGAAAATAAATATTACATTATTCTTAGCAGTTACAGAAAGTCACGTCACGACTCTTTCATGAGGAATAATGCAACGTTTTCAGTTCGTGCTAAGATTGCTTCAGCTCAAAGAAAACCATTAGTATTCTTATTTGGCTGCAAACCAATAAAATTAACCGATGAAGCAACGATCAGCTGACGCTGGGTTAGATCAATGCGGTGACGCGCATGCGCAGCGATAGTGAGAGCTAAGGAAAGTGATCGTATTCGGTAACGCAGCGGGACGCGGCGCGCACGCCGATGTCCTGGCAGCCAGGGGCGTATTGAAGGGGAATTTAATTATTATTAATTATGATATTATAGCCTGACCAGGAACATAAAAACCCTGGCATAGAGGCGCGTCAATTGCATTTGATAGTGCAACACTGAGTACAGTCGTACCTGTGTTAAATTAATAGGCTAACTTTATGTATTAGGATTCAGGATTACGGGCTAATTTGATATTTTCATAAATTAACGAAAAAATATTATTATAGGTAACCTGGTTTAAATCAATTAAATGAAACCATCAATCGATCTAGTAGGATTTATTTTATTATTCATCAATAATCAAATTCAGAACTTGAATATTCAACTGCAATGTCTGCTCATGAACGCTTCAAACTCGGTACTTCTTTCCCAATTCCATAAAATTCAACACTTAGAAAGTGACAAAAAACTTTAAAATAGGTAGTTGAAACAAACCACAGCTAATTTTCATAGTGGACTGTACTATACGATAAACATGTCAGTCAATTTGACAACCTTTGTTGGAAACATTATTCAATGAAAATATTGTCCGAACCCTTGGTATTTCTCTTCGACAAATACTTTAACACATTGTGAACCACTTTTCTTTCACGACTATAAAAAGATTTTAGCAATTTCATTCACAAAATCAATTGCGCACATTTAAAATAAAGTTTGTTTACACTTTGACAGCAATAGACTGACATGCAAGGTGACATGTCAATGAAGTTTTCAGTTACTGTTGCCATTAAAAGAAATTAGTACCATTAGTTTTCCGCAACATGGCGAGGGTTTTTATGTTCCTGGTCAGGCTATACTTAATAGTCTCTTTTCTTCTTCTTCTTCTTTCTTTTCAGCCAAATGACGTCCACTGCTGGACAAAGGCCTCCCCCAAGGTTTTCCACAATGAACGGTCCTGCGCTGCCCGCATCCAGGCTCTTCCCGCGACCTTTACCAGATCGTCGGTCCACCTAGTAGGAGGCCTGCCCACGCTACGTCTTCCAGCCCGTGGTCGCCACTCGAGAACTTTCCTGCCCCAACGGCCATCGTCTCTACGAGCTATGTGCCCCGCCCACTGCCACTTGATTTTAGCAATTCTGCGAGCTATGTCGCTCTTTTAAAAACACTTAATAGGTAAGTAGGTACCCTACCTACTTAATAATTATAGTTGCCCAAGCACAAGTTTGGGGCTAAATATCGTGTGTTTCTGAGAAGAAGTGGGTAAAACGGATGAAAGGTCTTCAAGGGAATATGTAAGTTTGTTGTCGACACGAAAAGAAGAAGAGAATATAATATTTATAACTTGGTAAATGATCCCAACTAATATTATAAATGCGAAAGTAACTCTGTCTGTCTGTCTGTCTGTCTGTCTGTCTGTCTGTCTGTCTGTCTGTCTGTCTGTTACGCTTTCCCGCTTAAACCTCGCAACCGATTTTGATGAAATTTGGCATAGAGATAGTTTGAGTCCCGGGAAAGAACATAGGATAGTTTTTATCCCGGTTTTTGAAACAGGGACGCGCGCGATAAAGTTTTTCTGTGACAGACAAAATTCCACGCGGGCGAAGCCGCGGGCGGAAAGCTAGTATCTCATAAAATGTAAGTTGGTATGTAATTAGAGGGCGAAACTGCTAACAAATCAAGTGATTAGTTAAGCACTACTTTACTCTAAAATAAAACACTGAATCCGTACCTGAGACCTACTGCATTGGTACAATTTTCTCCATAATATTACGTTCTTGATTGATTGATATGTGCGAGCGCACTCGTGTTACGGGAATGACGGCAGCGTACTACGTGATGGCGTTAGACTGTTATAAAATGACTGCGGTAGACCTTGTTCACTGGTAATAAGAACTATTTATGAATGAGAAATAGTTCAATTTAGGTACAATTGTTTAGGAATAATGGAAAGCATAATCGCGTAAGGACGAAGTTCGATGGAGCGTCCGGCTTCCCCGAGTGAAACCCGAACGCCAGCTACATACTAATGGCGCTCGATTTAAGTTATAAGTATGGGTAGTAGTCGGCGATGACACTCGGTTTCTGAGTGGTTGTTGCACCGGACAGGCGACCGCACCGCCATGAGAGTAGCCGCCGTAAGTATCCAGGAAGCGCCAGTGATGTGAACAGTGCAGTGCATTCAGTGACTTTGTGATTTCAAACAAGTGAACGTCTCATTAAAATGGTGCGTGGTGTATTTCAGATATCGATCGTTTTGGCCGCGTGCGTTTGGCTGACGGCGGGAGATGTCGCGCACTTGAAAGCAGCGAAGGCCAAGCTGGTAGGCCGGTTGGCGGGGAAACATCACAAGAGAGGAATCTTCTCGGCCGTGCCTCCCTTCAAACTTGGACACGATATTCCGCACGTGACTCATTCGCTGGTGAAACCTTTGGTTGTGACTTATCCTCCAACCGCCACTGTCGCTGCTGTAAAGGTTCCGTTATCTCCGCCCCTCGGTCCGCGATATCCCGTTTCTGTGGGACACAAAGTTCCGCTTTCTCACTCTCATTTTGGGCATAAGTTTCACCATCAAACCAAAACTGTATTAGTCCCGAAACCAGATCATCATTTTCATCACCATCATCATCATGTTGAACCCAAACCGGTAGTGCCGGTGTTGCCAGCCCCACCTGTGGTGCATGCCACTCCCATAGTGCCGGTAGCTCAACCCACTGGAGTACATGTGGCGCACCCTGTACCGGCTCCTTCCCCACCAGTTGTAGTGCAATCTGTACCAGAACCTGTCGTCCATGCTCAACCGATTCCTCTTGCTCCACCCCCTCTCCACTTTTTGCGTCCGCAGCACGTTCCTTTAAGACCATTAGTACCAATTGCTCCAATTCAACCGGCAAACGCTATAACAGCGCCGTCGTTCCCGCTGGCTCATCAATTCCCCTATGTCCTACGTCCGGGAAATGCTGTACAGACATCTTACTTTGCGACGTACCCTAGACATCCTTTATTGAATTATCAAGGACCTATTTTGCCATTTTCCCCAGCTACGGCCTTATCTTCAGTTGCACCATCATATGACCAAGTTTTCTTAAACAGGCCTCAAGTATTGCTACAGCAAGATGGTGGTCATGAAGGTGTGTTTGAACATCATCATCCTTCCGTTGTGGTAGAGCCAACGCCAACACTCCTTCACCCGACTCAGGGTGCTTTGCCTCAGCCGGCCATTCACTTGCAGCCTGCCCAGCCTACTGTGCATTTGCAACCCGCCCAGCCTACAGTGCACTTGCAGCCCGCGCAACCCACTGTGCACTTGCAACCCGCGCAACCTACTGTTCATTTGCAACCTGCTCAGCCCACCATACATCTACAGCCGACGCAACCTGCTGTAACAATCGATCATAACGGCTGGTCGCCAGTGCCGGCACAACCCCACGACCTCACTCCTGTGCAACAGCCCGAAGGACATTTCCCACTCGACACTCATCACTTTACCCAAGAGCAAGGGACGCAAGTGTACGAGCATCACACCGGGAACGACCAGCAGTTCCACGACCAACAATTCCACGACCAGCAATTCCATGATCAGCAATTCCATGATCAACAGTTGCACGACCAGCAATACCATGATTATCAACATCAACTACAGCACCATATCCAGCAGCAAATCGATCAGGCTCAGTACGAGCAGCACTTGAATAACCAGCACCAGCTGAATCAGGAGTACGGAGCGCCCCAACAGGAGTACGGCCAGCCGAACCATGATTTTTCTCAGCAGAATCAGGATTTCGCGCAGCACGCTCATGAGTACGCACAACATGTGCAGGAACATGCGCAGCACGCGCAAGATTATGCACAGACGAATGAGTACAACCTGCAGCAGCAGCAGCCCGCCCAGGAGTACGGCGCGCCGCAGCAGCTGGAAGGTCGCAGTGCCGAGGGCGAGGGTGAAGGTGAGCCGCAGCGCTTCCACAATCACATCCCGTTGGGACTGCAGCCGCCGATCGACCGACCGCTGGAGCACTTCCGGTAGTGAGCAGGCCAACATGGTGCGTCACCAGTTGACGTCAGTAGCGTTGTCTGGCTACCTCGTCAAAAAATGTGATATAAAGCATTCTTAGAATCGGAGGAGCAGTTTTGTTGATAACTCTATTTTCAAAATTTTGATGCATTGCTCCAGTCTTAATTTTTCGTACCATTATACCTAATACATTGCCTGAGAATGATTACTCTTTACGTATCGTTTGGTTGTTATAAATAACAATGATGAATGTTGAATGGCAAAAAACTTCTTGTATTTAAACTATTCATTCCACGATTTTCCAATCATCACCAATGTGGTTTATTCGTCCAAGCCAATGACTAACAATCCGTTTAACTAAAGACGTCTCTCCTCTGTGTAGGCAACTAACATTAGAATAAGATGTATATTTATGTTAATAATAATTTAATTGTTAATTTATTTATTATTTTGTAAATAAAATGTTATAGTTTGTGGGATTATTCAAGTGTCATTTATTATCCTTTTGTCAATATCACCTATGCCCAAACAATGATGACAGCTTTAAAAGTTTCGATTCCCGGTTTATATCTAAATCTACACGTCTTTGAAAGCTGGGTTAAATAAGTCAGGCATATGTAATGAAAGAGAGAAAGAAAATGTTTTTATTTAGTAAAAAGTACTTACATTGATGACTAGAAGTAATAATATAGGGTAGGTTTATAGTTAAAGATCTAGATAGGTTTTATGTTGTCAGGAAGTGGTGGTAGGGCAAGCTATATTTGGGACGTGTATAACCCTTTCAGACCCACGACGAAACTAAACAAGGTAGTAATAAAAAAACTCGATATTCAATATCTTTGGGGATCAGAGAAAATGAAAATTGAACATTTTCAGTGGTACTATGTTGTTTTCATGGTTTTTCAGGGGGCGTACAATTGTATCATCGTGGGCCCAACTCATTCAAAGTCACAATACAAAAAAAATTGATTCGAGGGCATTTAATGCAATTCATAGTCTCATGAACCCCAAAGATTATTTTAATTTCATTAGATCTACATTGCGATTTCATTTGCTGGCCTTTTTCGGCCATTTAATATTGCTCAGCAGCGATAGCAAACATTACAAACAGATCGCCATTAAAATAAATTTCTAAGTACTCCGCAAATGATTTGGGCTGTTCATTACTTTAATTATCTTGAGCTTGACTAGTAGTCTTGCCACGAAATCTTTTTTTTATCCATTTGCCGTCATTTTGATTCGGGGTTGCCCTCAAAGACGAGAGTGGAGCATCATTCTTGGAGGAGTAAAAATCTTCTAATCTTGCACACATGCCCCATGAACATCTTCCATATCTTACTGTTCCAGTAACTCCCCAATTGTATCGTAATTAAGGAAAAAAAATTATCTAGCCATTGCAATGTAGTATGTAGTTGGGCCCGCAGTGATACAATTGTGACTTTATACTTCTGTGACACTTTTTCTTGAGAATTAACCAAAAATACAAACAAATTTATTCACTGTTACGTAAAACAGTTCATAATTAACTATAAATCACAATAATAACATAGCAATGGCATAATTTTAATGTAATTAGAATCACTCACACGCAGCGATACCCTAAACAACAACAACGGCAAAATGAACCCGTTTTAATTTGAATCTCGCGGCGCTTGCTGGCTATCTTACTCACACCAATAGATAGAGCATATCCGTCACAATTGTGCGGCTGTGGGCCCGATCACTTACGTCTTAAAATACCGCCAAAATTTATCTTTAAACTAACGTCACAATTGTGTTCGGCTGGGCTGAAAGGGATAACGCCCGTATTCACAAACGATGCTTGCTTATGTGAAGCAGCAAATCGAATGCACAGCGTTGAATAGAGCTCTGTGATTGGTTCGTATTGCACCCTGTGCGTTCACGCGCACTGTGAGACCTCATAGTAATGTTTGTGAATACGGGCTTAAGTGCCCTGGAAAGGGCCTATGTACTGAATAAACTATTTAATTTAATTTCATTTAGAACACCAGACGCCTATTTTATTATTGTTTTGAATGAAATAATCAACGATGACATATTTATGTGACTTGGTCAAAATCTGATTTAAGAATAAAATATTAATAATAATAATAATAAATAAATAATAAATCTTTGGACAATTTCACACAGCGCCAGCTAGCCCCAAAGTAAGCAACTTAATGCTTGTGTTATGGGTGCTAGCTTGACGGATATACTACTTATATACTTTTTTTTTTAAATACATACATATTATACATAGTAACACCCAGACCCGTCACAGAAATTAAAATTCATCATTTCAATTTCTGCCCGGCCGGGAATCGAACCCGGGACCTCTCGGCATAGTAGTCCGTTCTGAACCACTACACCAAACGGCCGACAGTACATTAGTAATTAGGTACTTATTTTGCTATAAATTGTAAGTTTCGCAAGCCATGTCCGGGCTGGCGCGGACGGCTGCGCCGCGCATACGAGTATAGAGTTGTTATTGCTCATTACAACGCAATTACCTTTCGATTTATATAATTTTTTCAACCCTAAAAGGTAAGAGGAAGGAATATTTTTGCGATTCGACACTATTAGGAGGGATTTTTCAAAAATTGCGTGTATAAAACTCGGGATAAAAAGCTCTACCTAAGAAACTGAGGAAGAATAACTTCAGTCATTTTTTAATATCATAAACTGTAGATTCGCTAAGTGATACCTTTTGATTTATTTCAGTATCTACTCGAAAAAAAAATTAAAATATTGAACATAATTTCAAAACACTTGTAAGTAGTGTACAAATCAGGTCCAAAGCGCTTACAAGCTTAAAAATAATGTAGCATAGGTAGGTAGTAGAAGTAGCACGTCTGTTGTTTAGTGCCGCACCATGGAAAACAGTTTTACTATGTTTTTCTTTACTTTGCTTTGGTAGGTTGGCAGCCCTACATGGAATTGATCTAGAATCTAGATGTGGGCCACACGTGTGTCGTGTAACGCGAAATGCCGTTCCCACTTCCACACTACACCTAAACTCTGTAATTAAAGTAAATAAATACATATTATACTACATAATCGTTTGCCTTTTTATGTATCAGGATACATAAAAAGAAACATAATTTGAAACTTAGGTAAATTCCATTCTTATTATTGTTGTTTTTCATCAATAACTTTTAAGTTTTTCCGCATTGCCTTTTTTCATGGTCTACGGTAAGATTCAATGTTTAACATCTCAATAAAACAGTGGATGTCGCGATGTCTACTTATCGTAAGGAGACCAATGCCCATGTGGTCGGGGCCTGTGATAGGCGTAATTGAGTTTGTCAAAACATAGACATTGCTAGTTTTTGCGTACAATTACTAATCTAGGTAAATGTAAGTAAATGCACATATCCACATGTTGGACAAAAACATAATCGCTGGTCCAATACTGATGATTAATGTGTCGGTCTTTGGCCGAATAATTACTAACAATTTTCTATAAGAAACCAAGATAAGGCTTGGGCTCGCCACAACAACTAAATACGAACAGGGTTACCATCATTACGAATTATTAGGGTATTAGAGTAGTATCCATCGACATGCACTTTATATACCATTCTCTTCATGTCCAAGCATTATACAACAATAATGCTTTACCCTTTAGGTAAAGATTATATTATTTTAAGACCACAACATTAATGTTGTTTATTTTCTTTATAACGACTTGAAAATCCTAAGCCATAACAAGACAATGTGGTTTTATTATTTTCCATAGTAAACAATACATTAATAATGATATCATACAATCGTTTGTTTATTAATAAATTATTAAAAAAGCCCAGGTGTTTGATTTGTATTTTGAAGATACAAATTCGATAACAATAAAAATAATCACTACCTTACTTATACTCAAACGTGACACAAAGTGTCAGTGTGTGACTGTCGATTTGAGAGTCAATTTTATCCCCGTCTGCTGAACTAATTGTGGTGCACCCACTCCTGCTAACTTTTAGTTTTATTTAGCATTTAGTTTAGTTGGAGGCTTTTTAAAAATATTATCTTAGCCTGAAGCAATGAATTGATTCGGTGACTCTATGGCAGGATTACGTACTTAATTGTGTAACTAAAGCAGCTAGCTAGCAAGCTATCATTGTTTTATATCTTTTCCTTTTAACTTAGCTCACCTCTCTTACACAATTTTATATGTTTGTAGATTCCTGAGTATAGTTAAACGTATTGATCTAGGGTGGATTCGACCAAACAAAAGTAAATATTAATCTCAGAATAAATCATCAGGTGATCCGTCTGCTCGTTTGCTTCCTGTCACATAAAAAAAAATCGTCAGTTTTGACATATTTCCCATACTGGAACTGTCAATGTGCCAGTTATACCAAGAGTTATTCTCTGATAAAAGGTTGGTCGAATATTGTCTGAAAAACCCCGTAAGGAAGTTAGAGCCAGTACTAAGTTATTATGTAATGTAGAGCACATTATTTAATATTTGATCGCGTTTCCCACGTGCGGCGTAAGCTGAGAAGCGTTGCGGCCGCACTTGCGCTTGCGCCGATGGAAATTTTGCGTTACATATGAAATATTGCCAATTTACACCTTCCAGTTTCAATTACTATGCGTATTATGTAATTAGAACTGGTTGTTAAATAAAACTTATTTCTATTATTTTAAATTAATTTCGTCCATACTAGTTTGTGTAAGGACAAAATATTTTGCAATTACTTTGAATTCGATAATAAATACGTATGACTATAATTATTCAGAAATATTAAAATACCTACTAGTTGTTCGTAAAACAAATTACCTACTGTTACGCCAAGAAGTAGACCATTTAAACCGGTTCATAGTTTGTAATGCTTTATTGGAAAAATACCGACAAAGAAAAAAGGCGATTGTAACATTATTAAATTTATTGGACATGAGTTGCTACAGAACGTTCTAGCTGAAAGAGAATGATTGAATGAAGTCTCGACAAGCTGCAGCTGTGAACGTAAGACTAAGGCTAAGGTAATGGTGACAATGTAGATTTATCATTAGTGTTAACTTTTTACATGGAAACGATGGTGAAACGACGGTGAAAGATTGCATCGGATTCGGATATGGTAGTCCATTTAGTTACGAGTACGAGTAGTTTTGGGTAAATGAAAATTATTCCTTACATGTAGTGTTTCTAACTTCTTCTATCGTGTCGGTTGTAACAACAAAGGTTAATCAGGGGTATTACTATATGGGCCACCGACATTGATACATAGAGAAGTTATACAATTAAAGCAAGTTGGATACCGAAGACATGTATTCAGAATTATTATGGAACCGATGCCCACTGAGAGCGATCAAATAGATCGCAAAAGTAAATTCTAAATTCTGATATAAGGTTTAGGCATTATGAAATATGTTTATGTATGCACGTGCACTAATGTAACACTCAGATCAAGTTTCCTAAGCAGTGTGATCAATGATCGTTAATCAATGGAAACAATAGTAATCTGAGCATTCGTGATTCGCGTCGACTCTACACAGAGCAAGAGCGAGCCATATCCTCAAGGTACAGTCGGGTTAATAACATGCCCGTTTTATCGCTCTATGAAAATTTCATATTAAAGTAGTTAGTTAACGTCATCACAAAAGACATTAAGCTCTCTTGTAGTTGATGAAAATACCTGATATAGTCCTGAAAATATCGTTTATCCAAATCTGCGATTACCAATATGAACGATTTTTGGGTCGATTCATGTTTGAAATGTCATCCGGTTTTTCTTAGATGTTATTTCATAACCACTTAATTAATAATATTATTTTTTTTACAAATGGAAGAAAACTTAATCAATGGCTCACATAAGAATATTCTAAGTAATTAAGTTTATTCGATTCGATCCTGAGTCTGAGTTTTGATTTATTGGTGTTATTGAAGTATAAATATGATCCCATCAAAAACAATACTTGTCAAAAAAACCAAGTCTCGCAACTCAGTTGTTCTACGGTAAAAAGTTGTGAGATCCATGTAATACCAAGTCCAGGCCAGGAAATCTTTAACGTTTTACATAAATTATTGACTTGGCCATCGCACTAAATAATTTAATTTACACGTGTTTTCATGCGATGGCCAAGTCAATATATTTATGTAAAACGTTAAAGATTTCCTGGCCTGGACTTGGTATTACATGGATCTCACAACTTTTTACCGTAGAACAACTGAGTTGCGAGACTTGGTTTTTTTGACAAGTATTGTTTTTGATGGGATCTCATTTCTTTTTGTATTTTGTAGACAGCAGTTATGTATCTAGAAAACTGGACCGAAATTGAAAAATTTTACTCGACTTGGCGGTTGCACTACCGTGCCCCCAAATCTCATTTCTTTTTGTATTTTGTAAACAGCAGTTATGTATCTAGAAAACTGGACCGAAATTGAAAAATTTTACTCGACTTGGCGGTTGCACTACCGTGCCCCCAAATATTTTAGTTTTTCCTTGATTCATACACCAAACACTACTTATATTCCAAATTTGAAGCTTCTAGGTCTGCTAGAAGTGCCTTAGAATTTTGATGATCGGTGAGTCAGTCAGTGAGTCAGTGAGTCAGTGAGTCAGTGAGTGACAAAATTAAGTAACTTTGACCCGTTATAATTCTTAAACTACTGGTTCAAATTGAATGAAATTTTAAATATACCGTGTATTTACAATGCCTGCATAGCTAATGAAAATTCAGCCTTCTAGTTTTATCCACAACGAAGTTACAGGCGGTCGAAAATGGCAAATGGTCGAAAAAGATTTCATGAAAAAATACGAGTATATTTCCGTAGCTACGAGTATAAAAGATAATTTTCAGTGCTTCAGTGGAATTTGAATTAGGTGGATTAAACCTTTAAATAATCTTGAAATGGATATTTGAAACCTGGCAACGTCAGGTTTATTAAATCCACAAATATTGCGGCAGGCTGTACCTATCCTAGGTCTAGGATGTAGGCAGGCTAGGGGGGCCTAGGGCGGCCGCTTATAAGCCGCGCCGAGCCCTTCCGAGCATAGTCTGCTGCTAACCCTCCACACACCGACAATATGAAGGCTGCTGTAAGTATCATTTATTTACTTTGCGAAAATTACCTCTTTCTAGATCAGTTTTATGTAAAGTAACCCCAAAATATAATATAGAGCATTATAATATTATTTATTAGTTATCACCCTAATATATACATTATCTTATCCTTTTTATTAATGAAATTGGTAAGTTCATAACTACAGCTTCGTGAAATAATTGCTAAGTGTCTCATAAAAGTGTATGTTTTTATACACATTTCCCCATCTACAGTCACATAAGAGTATCCTACAAACAATGCCTATTAGATCGTTTAATAAAAACTGTTCATTTGATGTCACGTAGTTTTAAAACTTAATGAAAAACTAATTAAATGATTTAATAAACATTGAATAGTAATCACTTAAAAACGTGACCCTGAATCTTATCAGTGGCAACTCAAAAAAGATACTCAACTGTATATTAAAAACTGTGGCTCAAGGGAAGAAAAGATGTCGGAAGAGTTAAAATAACCAAAAGATATTATACACCAACAGTGTATTGAATATCAAACTACCTATCTTATGAGAGTTATCTCTTCCACAATATTTGCGGTCTCAACCACATAAAATAATGTCGCTGTTCCTTAGTTATTTCCTTCTACAACTTAATAATGTGTGCACATTTAAACTATTAGCTGATAACGTATTCAAAGTTTGAATATTCCTAGTAACGTGTTATCAAGTGTTTAGAATCATAACGGCTGCCGCGCCTCCTCACGAAGATCCCGTCTCAATGAACAATGAGCTTTATCTTGTTCAGTATTTTACAGATTTCCGATGTAGTAAATAGAATGTAATTATCATAAAGTTGTAACATTAAAATTATAAATTAACTTGCTGACTGAACGCCCTTTTAAAATAATATTATAAAGCCTTTGTTCATCAGCAATAATTTAAGATTGTAATGGTGAAAGAATCTTTCTAATCTGTTCAGTTATTTCGGAGCCTATTCAAAATAAGCAAACAGTCAAATCTTTCATTTTAAAATATTAGTGTGGATATAGTTTTTTTTTTTCAATTTCAAGCGCTTAATTAACTTTATAAACTAGAGGTAATTAAGAATATCCATGACTGCGGGAACAATTTTTATTGGACACATCATTTTTTTCAACAAAACAATAGGGATTGTTAACTTAATGAGCTTTCCGATGTGCAGTCGACATCACGCATAATATCCATAGCCCTTGACGTAGAATACCTACTTGTCAAATTACGTGCAAAATTATGGTACGTAAGAATTACAGAATCTGTAGTTCGCATTTGATCTTACTGCAAATTACTAAAATACCTACTGATGTGAGTTCACATAATTTTACGAACGAATCAATCATAAATGACACTTATAATGGCTGACCAGTTTGACTATAGGTACCGCTCGGTAGTGCTCACTCACGTTCGGTTCCCACGCCCAGGCGCTAACAGGCGTGGTGCAAATTGACGGTTTCGCAACCAACGTAGGACGTACCTGCAACAATAAGGATTCAATTTCAAGTTTAATTTTATGATAAACATAATTTTAATTAGTTTCTGACTGCTCTACTTTCTGATGGAGATTTGGAATAATTTTGAAAATAGCGTAGAATATCAGTGCCCAAATAGACGCATTTTAAACTTAAACCGTTAGTTACCGGCTAAACTCTACCTCAGCCTACCCGGCAAAATCGCTCTAGGGTTACGATTAAAGTTGGTAACATAAACATCCATGGGTAATATTGAGCTTATCACTAATATCATATAACTAATATCAGGTATCCTCCTTCCAGCTGTGTGTTCTCCTGCTGGCCACGGCCGTCGTCTACGGCGCAGAAGAGAAAAAGAACGAGAAACGAGGCGTCCTCGGGCTGGGCTACGGGCTGGGCCACAGCGCGCCGCTGGTCAGCGCCGGCGTCTACGGCGGCCACGGCCTGGGCCTCTACAACCACGGCGTGGGCCTGGGCTACGGACACGGCCTCGGCTACGGACACAGCCTCGGCCTCGGCTACGGACACGGTCTTGGCATCGGCCATGGCTACTACGGCCACGGAATCGCCTCCGCGCCCCTACTCAGCCATAGCGTGGCCTACAGCGCTCCCGTGCACTACGGTGCCCCACTGCTGGGCTTGGGGCATGGCTGGCATTGAGGGTTAACCTGACAATTGGATGTTAGTGCCAAATTAGTAAGCTTGGAGCGCTTGGTGTGTAATATTTTTAATTATACTGATAAAAGTTATATGTCGTTTCTTTTTACCTATCCTGAAGTTAAGTGGCAACATAGAAATACTCATAAATACGTTTATTATTGAAGTAGGTAACTGTTAGCTTCTGGAAAGTCAGGCACCGAACATCACCCCGGCTTCTGCACCACAACAGCTATCAAAAAAGAATGAGAAAACTGAACAATTTAGTGTTAATAAACTTCATAATATATCAGACAAAAATAGAATTGAGTAGGTACCCGTAATTCAATAAGTCACTAACAGAAAATGAGTGACAAAGCTTTTGCGCAATCACTCATTTTATTTCAAGTTAGATGTCCTAGAACATAATGAGCTAAATCTCATTAGAGAGAGCATACATAATGAACAGAAAAAATGCAAGAAAATGCTTATTCACCATATTTAAACATTCTAACGCAAGAGGGCCTCGCCCAGTCCTTACTTCGACGCTAATCGTACGTAACTCGATAATGAGGATCAGTACTGTTGTAGAAAATTCAATAAAACTAGTATCTACGTTAATCTTTAAGACATAAGAAAGATATATCTTTTTGAATTATCCAAATCGGACCATTACTTACGAAGATATTAAGTAATAAACATAGACCGTTTTTGCCGCTAAAAGTCAACGTACGCAGGGCCGCGTGACGTCATTATATCCGAATCGAGCGCAGCCGGCGTACTATTGGGATGGAAAATATTTTTTTCCAGCTAAACTATCAGTTTTAGAAAAAAACTTTTAATAACATTTATTCATCAAAATAAAGTAACCTATCGACCAGTAATTTTTGAAAATAAAAATTGTGAAAAATAATTATCGCTATGTCCAAAAACCACATTTTCATAGGATTCGATGCAATGCGGAGACGCGGTTGGGGTGAGTGTAACTTAATGATTGTTTGTATTGAACATAATAATACATAATATGATGCTAATAATACCCAGTTTCTGGCCTGGGGGGGAGGGGATAAGTCATACCCAGCTTATAGCCTGGGGGGAGGGGCAAGCCTTACCCAGCTTCTGGCCTTGGTGGGAGGGGGGGAGGAGCAAGTCATACTCAGTTTCTGGCCTGGGGGGGGGGGTAAGTACCCAGCTTCTGGCCGAGGGGGAGTCATACCTAGCTTATGCTTATGGACTGGGGGAAGGGGCTAGCCTTACCCAGCTTCTGGCCTGGGGGAGGGGGGGGGGGTCAAGTCATAACCAGTTTCTATGGGCTGGGGGGAGGGGCTAGCCTTACCCAGCTTCTGGCCTGGGGGGAGGGGGGGTACAAGTCATACCCAGTTTCTGGCCTGGGGGGGGGGGGTATGTAATACCCAGCTTCTGGCCGAGGGGGAGTCATACCCAGCTTATGCTTATGGGCTGGGGGGAGGGGCTAGCCTTACCCAGCTTCTGGCCTGGGGGGAGGGGGGGGGGGGTCAAGTCATACCCAGTTTCTGGCATTTCTGGCATGGGGGGGTGTCATACCCAGCTTCTGGCCGAAGGGGAGTCATATCCAGCTTATGCTTATGGCCTGGGGGAGGGGCAAGCCTTACCCAGCTTCTGGCCTGGGGGGAGGGGGAGGGGTCAGTCAAGTCATACCCAGTTTCGGGCCGGGGGGGGGGGGGGGGGGGGGGTTAAATCATACCCAACTTCTGGCCGAGGGGGAAGTCATGCCCAGCTTATGACCTGGGGAGAGGAGGGGGGCGGGGGAGTCATACCCAGCTTCTAGGCTAAGATTAAATAGATTTCCAGGAGGGAGCAGCTGTCCTTTCCTGCAGCAGCTGGCCCGCCCATGGGAACGGCGAATAGATAGGTAGGTACGTAGGTTTAACTCAGAAAAACTAAATAATAGGTAGGTATTGCGTGTACATCGAAATGATCTTCATAGCAATGTCTTGTAGCCTAGGCAGAGTGTATCTGCCTCAGCTATACCTTATTGTTAGAAGTAAATAAATTAATACTTATACATTTTTATATTTTACTTGGAAGAAGACAACACTTATGAACACTTTATTTGAATAAATCGCCAAATATACCACCGCGGAGACCCCAATCGCGTCTCTGCGTTCCATTGAATCGTATGAGCGTATGGATTTTTTGCGTTATTTTTCACAATTTCTATTTTTAAAAATTACCTATCGATAGCCTACTTTATTCTGATGAATAAATGTCATTACAAGTTTTTCTCTAAAACTGATAGTTTGTCTAGAAAAAAATATTTTCTATCCACGCAGTACGCCGGCAGCGTTCGGATCGGATATAGTGACGTCATCGTCCCCGCGCCGGGCGGTCAGTGAACTTTTTTAGTAATTTGGCCATAACTTCGTCAATTTTTGTCGTAGAACAAAAATTTTTGGACTGTGTATTAAGGATTTCTTAGCCCTATAAATCTGCATTCACAGCTAAAAATCGAAATGATCCTCATTACATGTAACAGTAGTATTTAACTCCCATAAACATAGTGTAACCATAGGCAGCAGTTATATAGTACTCCGACACTGCACTAGCACACCTTCGTTCGTACGTAGCACGAGAAGTGTTTCACATTTTAAGAAAACGAGTAAGTACACCTATAGTCCAGTCAATATCGACTATTTCTGAAGAGCTTAACTAATGTATTTTTGGAATACTTCATAAATGAATAACAAATCTTATGATTTTGTTTATACAACAGCTACGAAAAATTAAAAATTGTTTTGTTTAGTTCCTAACGCGTAAGAATCTACTGAAAATTATATCACCGCTCAGTTGAATTTCTACAATACATAACAACTCGTAAATGAGGTAGAAAATAACGCTTTGTCAATATGTATAGCAATCACATTAATGTCACATCTAAAGTAATGTAAGTAACCTACAAAAAGTGTCTCCAAATTCCTATGGGAGTTACTAAACTTGTCTCTATTATGGCATTGATCAGGACACGTATTAGGAGGCTGTCGCAACCGGAAGCCGCTCCGGGCCCGGAAGCCTGCGTGTCGCAACGCCATCTGGTGGAAATGTCGAAATTATGTCGAAACTATCACCGGCTGAATCGCAAGTCGCAACGCTTCGTAAAAACCCACGACTACCTACCCTGGACAATTAGCGAAAAACGTTAAGATTTATCGAATGGCAAGTTTAGTATTTGAATCCGTACTGCCTGCAGAATATGTAATATACTAAGTAATAGTAATGGATTTGGCGATCTAACTTTATTATTGCAATAACTACTGCAAATTTAATAATACTTGATGCACAAAAGGAAATGACGCGGATTCAGTTGCCTAAAGCACTTATGCCTGGGAGGCGGAGATAGCCTGTGGTGGCTTGAGTGGATATGATTTCATTTATTAATTTTATTATTTATGTAAAAATATTATATTATTCATCGTCATCATCATTTCAGCCATGTAAAATTATTGATATAAAACCTTGGACATAAAGTAACTAAATTCTCCATTTTACACTATTAAGTCTCATACTCATTTTCATAGACAGATAGTGTATGTATGTATGAACCATATAAGAACAATAGTTATAATTATTGCATTTCCCTAATTTCTGATATTTACGTAGGTTTACAATAGTACAACATTTTCACCACCTTATTCTCTACCATTCTCGTGCGTCTTCCTTCTTTTTTTCAAGCAAGAGCTGAAAATCAGTGTTCTGCTCATTTTAGGGCAGTGTCTACACTGAGCTCTCTGCTTTTTTGCATCGCTGCGGCACACTTATACCCTAGGGCGCAGGATTTTCTTTCTTACTCTTTGTAATGTACTATATCATTCCTGCTACTCCTGTGTTTATTAATCTTACTTTTTGCTTCTTGTGGGTTGCGCCTCGGGATGGGACAATATTACTACCGAAATGATTAAGCGACTTAGACACTTGCTACTGGATCCCATTTGTCATTTGTGTAACTTAAGCTTTGAAAATGGAGTCTTTCCTTTGCTATTTAAAAAAGCCATCGTTACACCCATATTTAAGGCAGGTGATAAAAAACTACCTACAAACTACAGGCCAATATCTCTACTCACTACTTTATCAAAAGTTATGGAAAAACTAGTAAATAAACGGTTGATTGGCTATCTGGAGAGTAACAAACTTTTAGCTGAGAACCAGTTTGGTTTTAGGTCTAATAAATCTACAGAAGATGCGGTCTTGACTTTGTGCTCGCAAATATCTGGCTATCTAGATACGGGGGAGAGATGTATCGGCGCGTTTCTTGATTTACAGAAGGCTTTTGATACAGTCTCCATCCCTATTCTACTTAAGCGCTTGGAGAATATGGGTGTCAGAGGTGTGGCGCACAACTGGTTTGAGGACTATTTGAGTGGTAGAACTCAATGTCTGCGGGTTAATGGGTGTGTGAGCGGCGGTGCATTCTGTAGCTACGGTGTACCGCAGGGCAGCACGCTGGGGCCAACCTTGTTTTTAGTCTACATAAACGAGCTATGTAAAATGCAGCTGCCTCATGCGGACATCTATATGTTTGCAGATGACACTGCTCTCATATTCCATGGACCCAACTGGAATGAAGTGCGAGAGATTGCTGAAATCGGCTTAAGTAATGTCACTGCTTGGCTTGAAGATAACTTGTTATCTTTGAATGTGGAAAAGACTAAATATCTTTGCTTCAGCAAGACCAAGGCATCAGAGCCAACTACTTCACTTGCAATTGCAGTGCACACATATCCATGCAATCGTAATCGTAGAATTCAAGAGCCGCCATGCGCCTGTCCCCTATTGGATCGTGTCGGTAGCATTAAATATTTAGGTGTTACAATTGATGACAAATTAAAATGGGACCATCACGTGTCTCTAATGGCTGGAAGAACCAGGAAACTAATTTATTTATTTAAAAATCTCCGTAACATTGCTGACCATAATAATAATAATAATAATAATAATAAATCATTTATTTGCCAGAATACGGTTACAAATGGTTTTAAAAAGAGAAGTTTCCAACATATTCTATCGTACATACGATGTGCAAATATTACAAAACAAACGCTTCTAATGCAAACTTATAAAGCGCTCTGCGAGTGCCTATTAGTTTATTGTATCTGTGCGTGGGGGGGTGCAGCCACAACACATTTGCTGCAACTAGAAAGAGCTCAAAGAGCAGTGTTGAAAGTCCTGCTGTTTCTTCCGAAGCGGCACCCTACAGTCTTGTTATATGAAAAAGCTGGGGTACTAACAGTGCGCAAACTGTTCGTTTACCAGTGTGTACGTAGATGGCATCGAACTACTGCCATACCTCAGTGTAACACAACAAAGAGGAATAATCGCTGTTTGAGGCCTAGAGTCAAAAGCCGGCATGCCCAGAGGTTCTTTAATTACCTGGCACCAACGCTCTATTCTAAAATTAACACCAAACTTAAGATTGACGGAAGTATAAACAATAATACATATAAAAACTTAGTTGCTAAATATCTACTACAGTGTGATCCACATGATATTGAAGATTTACTAATACCCTTGCGCTAGATATCAATAACAACACACACATACTAATCTATACCTATACACTTACATACACTCCACACCACATCACACACACTATACCACACTACATCACACCACATCACACCACACCATACACACACACACTGGGTTGCTAAATTTAATTTAACTTCACCATAATAAGAAAAAAAAATCGAGTAATTATGTACTTTGAGATGTGTAATATATATTAACAACTGTCTGTATTCACCTATTGGGAAGACACTGGCTCCTGAAATACAGTTTACACTAGTTTAGGAGCCAGGGTTTCAATATAAAATGTTACATTGTATTACATCAATAAAAAATATTCTATTCTATTCTAAAATATTCTAATGTGTTTTGCAAATAAGCCATATATCTATCTATCAAATGTAATGTACCCAAAATGATAACGATGCTTTCAGGAGGTAAACATAGAAATATCATTTGGAAATAACAATCAATCAATAATCTTTACCACTTCTTGTAACATTTATTTATCGATGCAATTTATTTCTATCATTGTAATTGAGTATTATACACCCCATAGAGAAGTTTCCTGAAAACTCAAATTTTATTAAAAGTGGATTGACTTTGTTTGGGAAAAATAAATGGAAAAGTTAAAGAAAATAATAAAACTTGAAACACACGCTTGTTTGTTGACATAGTAACGGATCCATGTCGCGCTTCGCAATTGACAAGCTCTGTTGCCTTGTATGCAAACCTGCCGCCGATCTGCGCGCGGGCAGATTTAATCGAGTTACATACGATGGACATAGCGCACATACCTGTCGAAAATGAATGAAAAGTGTAGAAGGAAAACTACCACTAAATCTTCGTCAATATAAACCTTAGACGTGCAGGCAACGTATGATAGATAGATACGCTTTATTCATCTTCAACCCATTTGGACTTCGGTCTTCATGTATTATTCAATGCTGTTTTAATTATACCTCTTTCTTTTTTTAGTCACATTAAAGATTTACCGTACTACCAAAACCTAAATAAAGGGTATCGTGTCAATGTATCTTATTGGAGGGAGATGATACCAACGCCGATAAGACAAGACGGAAATAAGATGGTAGGTAAATTGTGATGATGGTAAGGTTCATTATTATACGTTTTATTCTATGCTTTACTCGTTCACCACTTTGAGCTTAAGTAATTCGATGTTTATATTTCCCCTGATTCCAATTTTGGCGTGGCAATTTTATAATGGCGTACAATTTGTCGACTCAGTGCAATACGAGCATTATCCGCCATAAATCTCAATTCTTTCAATATTTGTCCTTTAATTAGACCATATGTTGCCAATTAAATAAATGTTTTTCTAAATATTTTATTTAATATAATTAATCTACGAGTATCATGTGCATTTATTAGAATGAATTTCAACAGACTTGTGGATTAAGGATGGTTTTTTGTGTTCTTCTCATTTTCTGCCAAATTTTTAGAAAAGGATGAGAAATCATGCACTGGTCTAATTTGAGGAAACCTTGAATTATGAGCAACATCTACAAAGCCTTGGTTCTATCGCCAGAGCAAGTTTTAAACGGTTTACTGTTGGTGCGCGCATTGTGCAAGCGCAATTCTTAATGGTGGTACAATATGTAGCATGCAGCTGGACACATAAGGAAATATTGCACAGGGCGTGGCGCCCGCGCATGTGGTTTTGCGACACTGCACTAACACACTTAACTGGTCCAACGTGTTTTTTAGACAATGTGTACATGTTTACACCATGAATTTATAGGACTCTGTGTTAAAAGTACGTGACATATCATATTGCAGCATCGTGTGTTTTGGCGTTGTGTCCTTATAAAGATGTATGCAGGATAAAAGGTCAACTTGACCTGACAACAAGTTGATCAAAACATTTATTTGTAGGTTTTCCGAATCTGATTCAAGAGGTCACATAGGTACACACAATTCCTAAGCGATAAGCAGAATATTTGTTTCCTTTTTCTTAAAGAGCAAGCAAAACACCTGCCTTTTCGCACATATAATTTACAATACGGGTCTCATTCAAGTTACTCTGTAATACGATTTCGGTAATATTGACTCTATGTGATTCCCTCACTCGCTGTATGAAAGAGGGAGGCAGATAGAGTTGAGTTACGTTAATGAGGTTTCGAAGTATACCCCCAAGACAAGACATGTCTCGTAGTAGGATATTAAGAGCCGACAGCTTTAGTACAGTGGCGAGGGTTACGCAAACAACCGTGGTAATCATGCGCACGTATGTTTCAGACCTAAACATAAATTACTTACATTTAATAACGGGAGCAACAGCTATAAAAAGCCTTAGAAGAGTAGCATTTACACATGGTTTCCGTGATGACTAGCGCAAGGACTAAAAAATATCAATTTTTGCTACAGTGCTCATAGATTTCGTAAGAGGAAAACGTTTTATTGCACGTGATGAAAAAAACCGACAAAAAACACTGGAAGATCAAGTAAATAAAACCGTAGGAATGTTTGAAATACCTAAGGAAACCTACCATAGGTCAGGAGTGTAAGGTCCTATTGACATTTGGCGGCCTGTCTCCTGCCCACGGCGGCCTTCGCGAAGACCTTTGCACCGGTTACTTCAAAGTGTACCAGATTCACTTAACCGTAATCTTAATAAGCTGATTATGCCAGTGCGATGTTGATAACAACATCGAATGATTCTTCTACTATTTCGAAAGTCAGTTGACCAAAAAAGTAACTTCAGAATACCATTTAACTCTGAACATATTTAAATTTTTCCTTAATTTATTTACTTCGGCTGAAATTGCACTGAATACTTGATTAAAATCGATCAATTTTCCACTACGTAGATTTTAGTTAATGAATAAGGTAAACGGCTACTAGTTCGTGATAGTACGTAAGTTCGTAAGTTTTTTTTCTAGCTCAAATAATAAGCAAATGGAATATTATTTATAAAAATTCTTCATTACTGCAAAAACTCTATTATTTAAGCTATCTATAAAACCAAGTACCAGCATTGTGGCGCCAAAAATGAGAGTAATACGAAGCTTCAAACACTCAGAGAGCCAAAAACAGCCGTGCGGCTTGCAAAGGTTGCTCTCACCGTAAGGTTAGCGCTCCAACTTCTTAAGCTTATAAAAAGGCGAAGGAACGTCCATTTAAATAAAACTTGTAATAGTGGTTTCATGTGTTCCTTGACAATTGATTTGGCTTAGAAAAAAGTTATATGAAAACGTAGAATTCCTTTAAAATTGCGATTAATTGACTCACGAAATAGCGTACATATTATTTTTCATGTGTCCCCTATTTCGTGACACTACCGATTCAAGGATATTATGGATAACATTTTGATCCTTGGTTTTTAAATAATTATTTATGATAATTTAAATGTAAGTTATGAAACAAATAATGCATTTATTTAAGTTTCTCGTGACCTAAATTCGGTATATGTTTCGTTCACTAGAATTTATATGACACGAGTTTGAAGTTCACATATATGACCAATTTTAAGACAATAATCCATGAATTTTACCTGGGGAATTTGGAATAATCAGTATCACGAAACAAGGAACCGTATTATTGTTACTTTTTTCCAAGTTCGTGATATATAAATGTATGGTGTTAGGTACTTTTATGACACACACCATCAAAGAAATCGACATATTTTTTAGTTATTCATACTTACCTACCTAAGAAATTAATTAATTACTTACTTTTATTATGAGTCATTGGCGTATCTGGGGTTATTTTCAGGGGGGGGGGGGGGGGGCGCTACCCTCACTTGAAACAGCTCCAGGGGTGGGATTATGGGGAGAAGGGGGGGGGGGGGGGGTTTACAAATCAAAATTTTATGGGTACAAAGGGGGGGGGGGTTCAGTCCCCCCACATTTCTAATGGTTATATAAATATTTTCACATATCGCTAGAAATAACAAATCAAAATTTTATGGGTACGAGGGGGGGGGGGGGGTTAAGTCCCCCCCCTCTATATTTCTAATGGATATATAAATATTTTCACATATTGTTAGAATTAACAAATCAAAATATTATACTAGACACATTATTTCTTATCGTTATCGTTTTTAAATTTATTAAACCCTTAATCATTATTAAAATATCCTAACTGTATGCATAAAACCTTATCCCGAAATAGGGGACATGAGTTCACGAACTTAGAAACAGAGCAAAATTTTGTCACGAAACAGGATCCAAACAAGAGGTCCGCAGAACAATTAATATAAAAAAAAGTTCAAACTATATAACTATAAATGATGTATTAACTTACTGTCAAAAGACCAAAGTTTAGCATACAAAAGCTTTCATACTGATATCATGCTTGGTTATTTTTAAATAAAATGTTAAAGTCGTAAGAGCCTTAATATACCGAAGTAGGGGGCACTTACCTTAGCTAAATAAATTAGAGATTGGAGACAGTTTCGACAATAGCCTCATACCCCGAATTCATTAGCACTCAGTGCAGTTATTATTATGATTTATCCATTAAGGTTATAAGTGTTATTTACAAACATACGAGTCGTGAGTGCCTGACACAAGATTGACGTGTGTGTTACCTGCATAAGACTTTGCCGACACAACTTTATAAGACAATCTATTGTATGTGTGAAGAATAATAGAAAATTGGGAACCAAATACTTGACATAAAACGAACTTTTTTTGTTGTTTGATACTATCCGATATCAGCGGTTTATTTATAGATTTCTCTGTTCTTTGTTTTAACTTCATTCAAAACTATTAAATCCTTATATCGACCTATACCAGTAATTAAAGTATCTCATAGCGTTTAAAGTAATCCAATTTCATCAAATGAGCCAATCAATAATAGATCTCTCGACATTGGGCCAATATTTCATTAAAATTTCATCACAATATTTATAACATCGTACTTAAATTACCGTATCCATCTTAGAAGCCGGGGTGACCCTTACGAAATGGTGGAATTTATTACATTTTGACTATATAAGCGATTCCAAAATATGCCGACGATATATCGGAATAGACACAGGCTGAGCAACACGATAAAATGAAACTTTTTGTAAGTGCCCTTTGTTTTTGCTTTTTTAATAAATCAGTCAATTTAGGATAATATAAAAAGTAGAGTTAAATTGATATGTTACTAGAAAACATTCGAATAGTTTTCCAATTAAATTACAAGTTGCAAGTTAGCAAGCAAACGTAAAAATATTGAGATTTAATGGTTTATGACACAAATTTAATGGTACGAGTATGTACCTGCTTTAAAGTGATGATCAATAAGTGACTTTAAAATGTGGCAATGAAATATTTTAATCCTGGGGAAATTACCAGTTGATAAGGATAATAGTTGTAAAAAAAGTAGGCGCGATTAAATCATTAAGATGCTGGTCCAATACCTGTTTAGTTGATTTGGTAAACACACAATTTACCGATTTGACTCAACCGCTTGTATGCAAATAAAGTTTATTCAACATTTGTTTGCTGCTCGCAGGACGTAAACAACATTAGCAAGTCATCGATATTACATATTTTGGTTACTTTAGTGTGCGGCCGAGTAAAGTTGGCCTCACCGTCTCCAAACACCGCGTGTACACATATTAGACTAAACTAAGTTATTGGACATTCGCATTCATAAGTTCAAAGCCGAATTGCGTATATGCGACAACTTTATGGTTATGAGAAATGGTTTCACTAGATCGGAATTAAATTCGGATGTGACGAAGCACTCAAGTAATTCATAATAATAAATATTTATTGCTTCAGTCTACCCTTTCTTGAATGAGGAAATCATTCAATTAATGTCCATAAAATATTATGGTTTTTAAAATTATGGGGACATTCCGTTGTTCTGCCAATCTTCTCTTATGAGTCATATTACTTGTTTGTTGCTTTACTAAAATACTATAAAACATACATTATTAACATTCAATAACTATTTCGTTTCAGATTTGTGCACTTCTGGCATGGTCAGCCGTGGCGGCGGCCCGCGACAAGCGCGGCATCTACGGCGAGCCGGGCGGTCTGCTCTCCGCGCCAGCTCTCCACGCACCACTACACTCTGCACCACTTCTCAGCTCAGCTTCGCTTCACTCCGCTCCGCTGCTGAGCCCGTCGCTCCACCACGCTCCAGTACTGAGTGCTGCGCCAATTCACTCGGCTCCACTGTACAGCCACGCGTCTCTGCACTCCTCGCCTTATGAGCACGCGTCCCTGCACCATGAGCCACTATTGAGCCACGCGTCGCTCCACCACGATCATGCGTCTCTGTTGAGCCACGCTTCTCTACACCACGATCACGCGCCCCTCTTGAGCCACGCCTCGCTTCACTCAGCACCACTTCTGAGCCACTCATCTTTGCATTCCGCTCCAGTACTAAGCTCTCACAGCCTTCATTCTGCTCCACTATTGAGCTCTCACAGTCTTCATTCTGCTCCACTATTGAGCTCTCACAGCCTTCATTCTGCTCCATTGTTGAGCTCTCACAGTCTCCATTCTGCTCCATTGTTGAGCTCTCACAGCCTTCATCATGCTCCAGTATTGAGCGCCCACAGTCTTCATCATGCTCCACTGCTGAGCTCTCACGCGCACCACGCTCCCCTCGTCAGTTCGTACGCGCATTCCGCTCCAGTTTTGAAGAGCTACGCGCCGGCTCCTGTGCTCCACTCCGCTCCATTGTTGACCGCCGCAGTTGTCAAACCTGTCCCATTATCGTACTCCGCGTCTCGTTATGCCTCAGGATGGTGAATAATTAAGTTAAATAAATTAATTTAAATTACAAAATGTTTCATTGTTGATTCCCTGACTTTACAGCGGCTCTTAAACTTAACGACGCAGTTACGGTAGCGATTAAAATTACCAGATTTAATAATTGGTTTCGGCTGCTGGTAGTTGCGGTGTTGATTTTATATAAAATGTATGTGCACTTACGAGATTTCGTAAACAAGATTCGTCTTCAGTGTATAAGAAAACAGCGTGAAAATATTAACTTTCACCCAAGAAATCAAAGCAAGGATTTCTTTACTTTTGAAAATCGTTAGCCTTATTGGATGATCCGTAACATACGAGTATCGATAATATCCTCGTTATAAATGTGTGATGAATAAAACCGCAATAAAGCCGATTAACCAGAGCATCGCTTGAGCAAGACCTTGTTTCTGGCATCTTTAATGCTATTTACGAAGTCACACTAAGGCCAAACTTGTGTCATCTGTAAGAGTGGCCAGTTCTCACTAAATCATATTTTACCGTCACCTTGAAATTGCGAAGAGGATTAATGCTTGATGATAATTAGTGCTAAAGATATCAGAAAAAATAATAATTTATTCCTCTCTAAATCATATGCATTTGGTCAAAGAAGTGCACTTTGTGCTAGATCATTAAATTACCACGTCATTCAATATCACGATTACACAGCTCGTGTGTACAAAAAATATAAGTAGGTATGTTAGAATTTAGTACCAAGCTCAAGAAGTTCACTCAGAAGCTCTACTCTGCGTGGTAGACCTCTATTGCGTCAGTACTGTGAATTTACGACTAGAATTTTAAGCTAAGGTTTTAAGAATCGTTTTATTGTATGTATTCCAGAAATCTTATGCCAATTTCGAAATATTTTATTTATATGAGTATTAAAAAACAATAACTTCTCAAACAAATTAGAGTTTGACGTCTAGATAAAAGTGAACTTTCTTCAAGAACATATTACTAGGATAGTAACTACACATAACTACACACTATTAGCATTTGCTCCCGGCGGGCATCGAATCGGCAGCTATCCCGGATTAATTCTTAAATCAATCCAGGCTACGTTCATCAATATTTAAGCATAAATCATCAAACGCCCAAGGTCTATTGCGGCTGCAGAACAACTTATTTATTTAATTAGTATTCTTAAAAAATGCATTAAGAAATTAATTAGCTCGAATGATGATATTCATTTGTCTATTTTTAAAGTGAGCCACTTTGTTAGGTAGAGGTTGTATTTCATTTGTATAATTAATCGGATTGTCTAAACTTATGTATATAACAATTAGTTTTATATTCATAATTTAAATAAGATGAAAATATAATGCATCAGTTTTGCATGCGGTTTCGCCCACGCGGCCATAAATTTTAATAAACTACGGATATCCTTATTTACAGCTAATAAAATGCATACCGAATAGACGAAATAGCTTCGTTTATAAATCTACATTTAATTTTCCGAAGAAGATAAAGTAATACTCAACAAGTAACTTAGGTATAACACGCAGGTGTGAAACAGCATGGAACGTTACAAAATAAATGAGAGCAGTTACGTTTCATTCATCTCAAACCAAAGTTATACAATACAATCATGATTCTTAGGATCCCTTTAATAACCTACGGATATTTGTTCTAGAGCCTTCTTTAAAATCAAAAGTTTTGTAAAATAATCATAGGAACGCCCAAAAGGGACCACACAAGATTTTTAGACCACACACCAAATAGGAAATAAAAAACCATGTACAGGCGACTGCATAACTAGCTCTACCCTGTGAGATCTTTTGTAGGTGTAATAAATGCTATTTTGCAACAAAAACATAACTTTAGTTATGCTTAAAATAATCACACCAAGACATTACAATGTTGTTCTGCCCGAGGGCAGACGAAGGTGCAATTAAAACTCACGAGGCAACCGCCCGGGCCACGCTGTCACCTTTGTGACAAAGTGCGGTGATTTATGAATCGTGCAGACCGCTAAGTAGAGGAAATTAATAAGCTTGTAATGAGGTGTAAAAATGAAATTCCAGTCGTCTTTTATCATACGAGTATAAGAAAAGGTCACTTAACTTTGTCAATATGGATTTTTTTAAAGATTCTTCTTACCTACCAGTTAAAGCTTAAAAACGGAATCGAATAAAATCGTAGTGCCAGCTTTATGGGTCACCAAAACGAAACTTAAACATACCTCTGGAGCCTAAGTTTATTGAAGGCTGCAATACTCTAATCAAACTGGGATCAATCAAACAAAGTCATCATCTCGATTCGTCGAAAATATCGAAGTAGTTAAATTCATAGAGTCCAATGCCACAGATACTAACATAATGCAAGACAATAAAGCGCTACGCGGATGCATTGAAAGGTGCTTATTATGATTCAATAAGTTATCTTTTTTATTAAAATAATTAGATGTTGAAAAATACCTACAAAATAAGCATTAGGTTTTAAGGTCTAGCGGAAGATAGAACTGGGAGTCGAAGTCTAATAAAAAATGTTAAAGCACATAATAGCAGCATCTAGGTAGATATTGACCTTCACTACGAATACGAATATGGTTTGCATGTTTATTTATGAGTGAGAATATTTGGAACTTACTCATCCTAGATCTAGGTCCTAGATTATTGTTCACCTAGAAGGTTATACTAGGCAATTCATAGTCTGCACGTCTTTCATTTTAGCATAGGTACGACGTGTTTGATGAAGTAATTCTACGTGGTCACAACTAAGGCGGCGCTGAATTAAACCGTACAGAAAACAAAGCTCGGCAATATTAAACGCTAACATTGTAGTACATTAAGTAATTACGATACCTAATAACAAACCTATAATAAGCATTAATAGTCTTAAACGTTAAACGTAAAACTTACTAGGTGGGGCACGCAACTTCGTCTGGGAAAATCCTATTCTTTTCTTCAAGGTTTCACATAATATCAAAATAAAAACCAATTTACATAAAAATCTGTTCTGCGGTTTCGATTACGTAAATATACAATCTATGTAATTTAATTGAATATGTGATAATATACCGTTCTTGCAAATGCGATAGCCAACGAAATTTTATATCGTAAGTAGATCCTAAGTTAGAGGCTTCTGAAAACATATTAAATGAATAATAAAGTATGAAAGTATGGGTTTTTAATATTTATTTTGAATGATAGCTTTATTCTTTTCCTATTCTATTTGTATACCAAAGTTCATCGAGACAGGTTGTCGGTTTAGGCGTGAAAACCTTACTAACTGTCAAACAGATAGAGTTACATATAATTAGATGCGCGCAGCCCAGCCTCCTGCGCATCATACCAAAATTATGCAGTATGGGCAGTACTAAAGTTTTGATGACTGCATACATTAGGCACCGTCATCAAGGTGCAGGTATATAAGCGCAGGACGCATTAGGCGGAACATACTGAATCGCGAACCCTGACATCAACATGAAGTTCATTGTGAGTTGCAAAATCAGATTGTTTTTATTCGCCTTCTTAAATAATTTCTGAGTCACTCAATGTAATTTATTTCAATTTTGGTAGTACACCACAAATATATTTTTCAATCAATTATTTAAGGATTAACGAAAAAGCATTGGTTATTCTGAAGTGTCACGCATGATATCTAATCTCTCATAACAATGGAAGTGGTAGTCAACAAGGTGTAATAATTTTTTTGTAGTGTCTACTACGCGTTTTTTTATCAATCATCGGAATCTAATAAACTTTACGATCAATGTTCTGGAGTATCTAACTGTCAAAGTTTCCCATAGAGCACTATTGTATTGAATTTATCCGACTCAAGCACTAATTTAGAACAATAGAGGTATCTAAGTAAAGGAATTCATCCGCTATCCTGTCACTGACTTGAAACAATGTAAGTAGGTTACATTTGAGAATTTAGTTCTTTGTCTATAAATCTTTCAATTGTTTCAGCTCACCGCCCTCGCCTTGGTGCTTTTGGTGAGCTTGGCGTCAGCCGGCGGCTTCCACGGCGGCTGGTCCTCGCCGGTGTACCGCCGCGTGGTGTACACAGTGCCGTCCTACAGCAGTGGCTGGTCCGGCGGCCACGGGGGCGGCTACGGGGGCGGCTACGGGGGCGGCTATGGAGGCGGCTACGGAGGCGGCTACGGCGGCGGCTACGGCGGCGGCTACGGCGGCGGCTACGGTGGCGGCTACGGCGGCGGCTACGGCGGCGGCAAAGGATGGAACAGCGGGTGGTGGTAGACGAAAATAAAGAACTAATTGGCGTGCGATTGAGTTGATTCGTGATTACAGTGAAGAATAGTGTTAATCATTACAAATATTAGTAAGAAACCGTAAATATATGCTCACAAATCCGAGAGTGCGTCAGAAATATTGCTGCAGAAGATCGTTATGGAACTAGATTAGTTTTTAAATTGGACTATATGAAATCATATCTATTTCTATTGTGCAACAAAGGAAACTAAAGCAATCTATTATTTCATAATAAACGCAGAGCTCTCAACTTTTCACCGTTAAAGACAGGTCGGGTTATAATGGCACTTGCAGTAAAGATATTGACATTAATTGACACTATCTCAGAATTCGCAACAAAACTAGTGCCCTGTGCTCTTTATGTAAGTAATAATGAGTGCAGTTGCAAGCCGCATATTACGAGTAGGTACTTACTGGGAATGTTAAGTGAGTTATTTCACAAACTGTGACATTTGATATTTCCCCGTCATAACAAGCGCTAGTTTTACTGGATTGACTCAATCAAACGCCAATCTTCGCTGTTTGTCGCAAAGTGACGCATCTGGAACATATCGCCCAAGTGCAACCGCCGCCCGCGGCCGTCCGCATTTGTTGCTACATAGAGTAAAGCTTGATTCACATGAAGCATAAAGCGTTGGCATTATATAAGACTAAGTAAAAAGTGATATCAAAGATAATGTCCTTAAGAAATAGTATGGTTGTGTTTGAATTGCCTATCAGACCTATAACTGTTGCTTGCAATGCAACTCTTAGGCGCAAGATCTTTGGTATTTCCACAAAAGCTGTCATGGGACAACAAGAATTAAATAAAGCATTCGAAAGATATCTGTTAAAGTAAGCTTTTGAAATGTAACTCGAGTAGGTAAATTGCAATTTATGATTGCTAGTGTGAATCAAGCCTTACTCATTAATTAGCCAAAATACGCAGATTAATCTAACTGGGTTAATTCGGCCATAAACTCTAAGCGACTACTTCATGCGACTAAAATACACTTAAACTCTTTTTTGTATAACGTTGCCTATTTTCTGTGATATTCTATCAATAATTAAATGGTATGTACTAACCCAAATCATGTTTTACTCTTATTTTAGCTCTTTAAGTTACCAATATTATTAGTAGTGGAAAGTTACGGAAAACGAAACTCACTAACGAAAATAACTTTATGCGGTATCTCACATCAAACATTTTCAGTAACTACAAAACTAGTTATGTTAGTCAAACGTACCTACCTATTTTAAACCTACGAAGCGATAAAATCAATTTCAAAATGACTAAAAAGATGTATTCCTAAAAACATAACAAAACTATTTTATGACTATCGCCCTTGCCACCGAATCAACAGGTTATTTTTATCCCTAATTTGAATAACATGAAATTATAATGATGTTGCATCTAACGATAGGTGTCATATCTTGTTGAGCAACAAGAAGTAGAAGCATAACTGACCGGGTATAGTATAATATTGAAGCACATACACGGTGTCCCGGAATGGGTGAACTGCTATGGGAGGTACGTTAGCTTGACCTCTGACTTGATATACATATAAAAGCGAAATAGCACTCACTGATTAATCATGAAATCTCAAAAACTGTAGCACCTACAAACTTGTTTTGCAGGTAGTTTCTTTGTAGGGTGTAGACATCCGCTAAGAACGGATTTTACGAGACTCCACCCCCAAGTGGGTAAAAGGTTCACACGTACCTACGAAGTCACGGGTGACCACTAGTAAAATATACAAATTAGTATGACATAAATCCATTTTCTTCATTTCAGCCAGTGTGAGCCCTACAGAAAAGTTGTTGTTAATACACCAGAATCATTGACGGTAGCAGGAAGTTAAAAATAGGACGAGTCTTCTACGAGTAGATCTGGTATTGGAAATGTGAAAGTTGTATTGTTTGCCACCCAATAACGCAATAACTAGTGAAAGGAGGGACTATGTTACGTAATAAATAGGCCTCATATATCCCAGTCAGGCTTAGCTAACTTTTATCCCAAAATCACGGAAAGCGCGAGGTATATACACTCGACAGTCCATCAGTTGAAAAATAGCTTCTATTACAAATACACAAGGTGTATGCTAGTGTTTACCTTGATGAGCTGTTGCCTGAACCAACGCGTGCGTGTTACTGTTAAGTAACGTAACGTCTTTTGGACTGAACAATGTGAGAGGAACTGTTAGCAAAAACGAATGATAAAACATTTACGCGATAAGACCTAATTGCTGCACTTTTAAGCAGTCTGACTGTAATGCAACTTCAAATGCGTTTGCGTAATAAAATGATAACTAAAAAGAAAACAACTTTGCGTTTGACTGTTCTGATTTCAAAAGATTGGACAAAAATATTGGATTCTGAAGAAGAATAAAACTTGTTTAAAGAAAAAAATACGAAGGAATGAAGAAAGGATATTTCACACTCAATCTGTAGGATTTAAGAAATAAGAGCGCTTCAGAATAATTAAAATTTTAAGACTATGTTACGCGATCGTCTCTATGACTGGCATTTACGCGAGCGACGCCTCAGGCCGAAGCTAGTCCATCTACCTACATTTGTTTTTCTTTTTTCAGTCTAGTCAAAATATTCTTGACCACGTTCCTAGATTTGGCAAGATCTTTTTTCAGCGATTACTATCTGAAGTCCAATAATGTTGGAAAAGGAATCAGATGATTACTTCACTCTGAGTTGAGGATCGCATACCTGAGATAAGGATTGTGCAAAAACTACCAGTCACTTAAAAGTTACATCGAAATAACTGACATCTTCGGCTGATCACCTTTGATAACAATATGACTTGTATTTGCTGTATTGACGTACACCTGGCACCTACTGACTTAGCGTATGGTTTAGCCATGCGATGTAGAAGTCATTTTGGGAGGCCTATGTTCAGCAGTGGACGTCCTATGGCTGAAATGATGATGATGATGTATGGTTTATAGGAAGACAAATGATTTAAAAAGCACCATGACTGATATACTATTGTAACTCACGTAGGCTTTATGTAGAGTAGGTGGCTGATATTAATAAGATGGTTATGATGAGGTGCCCTAAAATGGCTCCTTAACCTTAAGTATAATTTTAATATCTAACGTAATTTATTACCGAATTTAATTTTAGAGTCACCTTAGAATAACACATTCATAATAGTGATAAAAACCACAACGCTCCGTACCTACAGTAAAAATAAACCGAATAACAAAACAACTTTCCATCTAAAGTTTAATGTCGCGCCTCACAACCTTGCGTACGAGTGCATCAATGAATCAGCGACAAAGTTTGTCTGCGGTTTATGAGCAAATGCAAAACGAGACGCATTTGTTTTGCATGGCGATCGCATTGCCAGTCTGAGTGGCGCAAGCGCAGCTCATTGAATGTCCCGGAGCGCCATAGGGTTGTCTACTTATACAAAACGACTTCTTATTTTTTTAAAAATTCAAATCAAAGTCGGTACTTTTTTGTTTTGTTTTTGGTGCAGTACAGATGAGTTTTTATAATGCGAGTGACTAAAAAAATGTTGCAAAAACGGGAAATATTATTCAAACTTTTGACGCGTACGAAGACGCGGGCACAGCTAGTGCAGATCTGCTAAGCTCTACTTACTACTGGTTTAATTGGTGCAATAATGCATGTGTATTATTCGTAGTGTATGTCAACTATTCCCTAAGATTAAATTAGATTATTATTATTAATTATAAATTAGATTATTATTCCTCTATTTACTCGTCTGTCGATTTACTAGCTAGATAGGTATTAAAATATTTCACGTTATTTTAATTTCTTTATCATGACAACCCTACTATTTATGCCACACAAGGTGTGGTATTCCCAAAATTAATAAAAGCAATAATCGTCATGGACGTTTATAAATATCATAAAAATCAAATTATAAGAACATCGATGACTGCATGCCTAATATAAACGTAAGCATAACATAATAAGCAGATATTACATTGTGTCTTAAAGGGCAGAGTATCGTAACAGCCAGGGTTAAGGGAAAGTAAAAATTCAAAAACAGTGTCATCATCCCACGACACGACGAACTCTTGACCGATAAAAATACGTTGGTAGTAATTTGTAAAAACCCTGTAGTAGGCAGTGACCACACCACGCATGCGTTACGCCAGCGTGCCTGTCCTATAAATTAATCCTAATTAAAAAGTTTGTTAATATTACTTTCATTAGATCAGTTTCTGACCTGTTTTGACATGTGAATGTAAAACTTATCAAATATTATTTTGATGAATTCATCCCAGTCTATTTCCTGGTCTCCGCCGAAGGCATTATTTGCGTGGTTTTCAAGGTGAATGATGCCAACATAGGTTATGGGTTATTAATAGAACTAGTCCTATTTATTTTGTTTATTTGATTAACAATGTTTTCATGTGCAGAATGATGCTATTTTTTTAAAACAATAAACATAACAAATAGATCCGACAATAAATGTTTTTCTAATTATAGAAATTGTTGGTTGGAGCTGTTTTCTTTTTTTATGTAAGGACGAGTGTACTTTTGACCTCCATCACACCTTATGGTAAGTGATAATAAGGTCTACGATAGAGCACGTTTACTGATTATACCTGTTCACTCGAGTTTTATAGAAACCCAGGCTAAATAGTGGGAAAAAAAGAAGATGGAAGAGAATTACATTCCCTTTTTGTTTTCATGATTTTCATAATAAAACTTTAGAATGATTTTATAATTCACTAGTGGCCGCGGCCGCCCGCGACTTCGTACGCGTGGATCCCGTTTTACCCCTTTAGGGGTGGAGTTTCGTAAAATCGGAACCTAGCTGCCAAATCTCAAGTTTGTAGGTGTTACAGTTTCTGAGATTTCATGATGAGTGAGTCAGTCAATGAGTGACCTTTCGTTTTTATAGGTATAGATTATGTAGAGTTAAGATACACCATTTAGAAAGTGCCAGTAACCGTGCGCTCGCGCAGCCTCGGTCAAGTTCGCGGCGCCCCATCAGCGGCCGTGACCCCAAGCTATGATTAATAACGGAAACGGATACTTATGTCGAGAACTATTCATTATTTACTGACGTTTTTATCACATTTTATTGATTTAATTGTACTAGTTCATCTTGACTATGATATTTGATGCAATAGCTGTTAAATTTAATATAGATATTTGTGCTTGTATGAGGTATATTTTAAAAATATCGATCCAATTAAAAAAAATGTTCCTTTCATTAGTAGAAAACTAAACAGCTTCTGACTGTCTTGGAAAACCATTTCAAAACATGGCCCACCTTACTGTGTTTTCTCGAGTAAATGAGTAATAGAGTTCAGCTATCGATACATCAGAGTATTTTGAAATCGACACTATTAGAAAAATAATAGTTTAGACATTTTCACAACGCGAGTATGAACAGATAGTATTTTTGTGACAAATCGAACTTAACCTATTCAACTTGCACTCGTATAACCGTGACATGAATCGGAAATAATGCGAAAATAGAGTCATCTCATTTAATTCAGTGTCAAATGTTTGCATCAGTTGGTAATATTTGATATTTACATAAAATTTATGATGAGCATTAAGTAGCTATAGTACATTAATAATATTGGGAGCTGAATTAATGATCTCAAAGTTTCAATGCATTCTGCTACTGTCTAGTTAATGATAATAAACAATTTTATTTAATGTTCCCGACACAATATAAAGACAGAAGATTATCTTCGTATGCAGCAAGCTACCTAATTTATTTAAAAACTGCAATACCGTCTGTTCTCATGCACACAAAGGGACCACTTGACACATATTCACATATTTGGCGCTCAAACAGAAGAACGGATACCAGTATGGACGGCTTGGACGGCCCGAAGACGGACAGGTTTCGACATGAGGCACTTTTGAAAGATTCCTATCGACACAAAGGAATTTGTATTGCATACGGCCTCATCTGGACTACGAAACCTGTAGCACAGATAATATAATACTCCTGTAGGTTCATAATCTCCACGGACTCTCATTTGACCACATATAAAAATGATAGAGATCCAGACCAATGCAAGAGTATTCTAGTTTTCTAAACTGTTTGCCTAAACTATGTCTGTTCATAAAAATAAATTGTGGTATATATGGTCTCGATAAGTAGGTACAGAATGGTGAGGTAATTATAGTAATATTTATCCTGAAAAATATCGTAAATGTCTTTTATCAGCGCTATATAATTTTTAACCGTACGAAGTCGCGGTCTCAGCAAGTATCATAATAATGCTCACAAATTGTTCTCATAGGGCCTAACAAGTATCAGACACTTCCCTAGACCTTCCATTGTTCGTTCAAACGACGTCATGCAAACATTGAACGATCTTAACCATTTGCGTGGAAAATTATTAAGCAACTTTCAGGAACTAATTAGCTTCCATTACTTATCAGTGCTCTATCAACGATCTAAGTTGTATTATTATTGTGTCTGTTGTTCTGTCTTCGAAATTCAACGTTTTTATTTACGTAGGTATTATCTAAAGCAGTCTTTCCCAAAGTGGGCGATAACGCCCCCTTGTGGGCGCTGCAGGCTTAAAGGGGGGCGGTAAGAGACATTGTGTAGAAGCTTGCGAGGCGATTTATAATTTCATCTACTAGGAGGACTCTTAGACACCGACTGAGCACTCGACTCTTGACTACAAAAATGGGGGCGCTAAAAAGAATTTATTCTCAAAGTGGGCAGTAGACAAAATAAGTTTAGGAACCGCTGATCTAAAGTGATGATTAAATTATGGGCTATACATTACCGACAGAATGACGGATGAGAATTTATTGGAATTTCAGCTTAATAAATCCACCTCGCCATAAAGGGACAAAAGTTCAGTACCACCAATTAAAAGTCAAAATATCGAAGAGCGAGATAATAATTGTTCATACTTATAAACAAACGCCAATTATTTTAATCTCATGTTCCCATCTCAGTTGCTCAACAAACTGAAATGGATCTGCAACAACAGCGGCAAGTGTCTCCATCGGACGATTAGCAATCGATCGATATATCGCTTACAGCAACCAGTCCAAATGTAATCGATACTACTTTCTATCTACCAATCTAATATTCGTGAGAATATTAACCCAAAAAAGGAGCGATTAATATTTAAAATCATATTAATTAAGGAACCCTCATAACATCTTCATTTTAAACGATTGCCCGGAACCATTCATAAATACTGTAAAGTGTAAACGTTTTAAAGAAAACAATAAAATAACAAATAGGATAGGATCTGTAGTTAGTTATTTTATGTACCTAGATGTACGGTAATAGGCATATTTGCAAACAACTCACTATTGAAATTAAATAGCAGAAGTTAGGTACCTGTTAATTTAATATTTAGGTCAACAAAGATACATAGCTGAAAGGCAGGACATTTTTCTGATAGTTAAAAAAGATGGCCATCAAATTAACTGGAACCTTGCTAGAGCTTTTTAATCCCAAAAAACTACCCTACAGTCCATTTCGTAGCTTTTCTGAATCGACTGACGATGGGAAGAAGCGCTGCGCGCAGGCAATACGTCTCATCCTTGGCGGTCTTCAAATAAATCACATTGCACCACACTGTAAGCCGCATCACTGTTAAAGTAATAAGATACGAGTACGTATGTAGGTGACAATATTAACATACGGGGCCAGTGACGAAACGATAAGCATATTTCTGTAATTAACCAAGTGCCATGCATAATGGTGACATGTACTTACTTATTTTATTGCAAATTATGCATAAGTTGTATATGGTATTTTTTTTATTCTTAAGATAGAAAGCTGCAAGAAACAGCCTATACTACTTGTTATTTGTAAGATGAACTCTGAAAATCTTCTAATAGATATGTACTTGATAATCTACCGGAAAAAATCTCCACAAAGATATTATAACCTTTCATATTATGATGGAAAATCAAATTACACACAGAAATTGTATTTTTATAAATATTTTCTAGCTATTTTAGTTATAGAAGTACTCATAGATTACCAGTAGGTACTCCAGACCCGTGTAGAGAAGAAAATGCATTGGTTTAGAACCTCATTTCATCTCAATTAAATTAAAAAATATACGTACAACTACACAATATTATTACACTGTGTAATTACTTTAAATTCATTATTGTTTTCACACACATGTTGCTACCAAAACTCCACAATCTTTACTGTTGCATTTTAAAAGTTCTAATGAAAGGTAAATTGTGTGAAAAATTAATGCTAGAAGGGATACATAAACCTTGCGTTTCATCTAAAATATTTTATAATATGTCATTAAAACATAATTTAGTTATAAATATCACATTAAACTAAAGATCTGGTTAATGAACTTTACTACTAAACCGCAGCTAAGGATATTCTCGCGAGGACGCTTGCGCAAGCGACGCCGCCGCGCTATATATACTCTCGGAGGATCCTCCCAGCATCACTCATCACCAGGCACTCAACAACCAACCACAACATGAAACTCTTTGTGAGTATTCATTCCACGATTTACTAATCAGCTGTCCGAGTTATACAAACACCATTTTAGATTCCATTTCCGTTACAAATCCATAATTTGATACAGTTTTGTTTACTAATACGGGGTGCGAGTTTCTAAGTGCCATATGTTACAAAATCAGTCAGTTTTAAACACACATTTCAGCAGTGTTAAATAATAGAGTCAGTGAAAAAGGGACAGGAGATCTGTACACGGTTATTTTTAAACTTGTCGCCGAATTTTCAGGATTTCATGATTATGAAAAACTGTTGCTATGGGATCAATGGATCACCATTTTTTCTTGCTCAAGCAAAGCCTGTATTGTAAATGCACTTACAGGGCAGATATGTACCATCCTAGACTGCATCCCACTTAACATCAGGTGCGATTGTGGTCAAATACCTGCCTTGTTATGCATAAGAAAAAAAAAATATTTTGAACATCTTGTGTTCGCGAATACATACTCGTAATACTTATTCTGTATAACTGATTATTTTGTGACTAATACGATTGCGTGACATTACGCAGTATTACAAATAACTGACTGTTTTGTTTATTTCGGTACTTAATTACCTACTTTTATTATTGTATATTTTTTACTGATTCAAACAAACCGCAATTTTCATTCATGTCACATCCGGACTTATCATGAAATCGATTTAAGTACATATTTTCCTTAATACGAAATCAGCTATTACACACAATTAATTATTAATGTGTTTATTACTTTAATGCTATGAATCGGTACATAAAGCGAACAAAATGTCAAATGCCATTCTCTGCTAAACATACTCGTATAAAACGTGAACGATATACATAATCAATTATTACTATGACCCTACTTTATGTAAAGATACAGTATTTTGTGGCCAATTTTTAATGACCATTTTGGTAATATTTCAGGTAGCCCTGTGCGCCGTACTGGCCGTAGCGATGGCCGGAGAAGCCCGTGACAAGCGCGGCATTTACGGCGGCGGCCACTCCGGCTATTCCGGAATCGGTGGCTACTCCGGCGGCTATTCTGGCGGCTACTCTGGCGGCTACTCTGGTGGCTACTCTGGCGGCTACTCTGCGCCTGCCATCAGCCATCGCGTTGTAGCCGTCAACAAAGTCGTGAGCGTACCCAAAGTGGTCTCCGTACCCCAGGTCGTGCACGTCCGCAAAGTGGTCTCAGTCCCCCAGGTGGTCACAGTGAAGCAAGTGGTCTCATCCCCTAGCTACGGAGGCGGCTTCGGAGGCGGCTATGGAGGCGGCTACGGAGGCGGCTACGGAGGTGGCTATGGAGGTGGCTACGGAGGTGGTTACGGAGGTGGCTACGGAGGTGGTTACGGAGGTGGCTACGGAGGCGGCCACGGCTCCAGCAGTGGCTGGTGGTGATTTGTGATTCGGTCTAGTCAATTTTAACGAGATGTTTTGTTTTGTACAGTCTATTTTTTCATGTAAATAAAATCTTTTATTTTTTTAATACTTCTTTTTTCTGACCTTCACCCGAACATTTTAGATACTATTCAATATGAGGGTAATTTAATGTTTAGACTTTAGTGGAAGATTACTAAATCGTAGAATAACTTCGACCTTAAAAAAGCCATTTAAAAATTGGAAATATTTTAGTGGATTTTCATTTTAGAAACAATTACATTATCATTAACCCAAAAGCAGCTTTTGAGCAATAATAATAAAATAAAAGTAATCCCGAGTTCAACCTTATTATCATCTTAAAACATTACAAAAAGTATAATTGAATATCTTGACCACAACGAGCGAGCGTAGCGCGTTGATGTCTTTTGTATGCGATGGCGCAAGCGCGCGGATCGGTTACTTTTTCTTACGCAGATGACTCGCGCGGGGTAATCCAGATTTACGAGCACTTGAATGCGGTTCCATAAAATGGCTACAAGTGAGCTCCTTGCGAAATAATGTCGCTATAAATTTGAATAATGTAAATTAAACATTATAATTGTATCGTAAAGAAGCATTGGGCTCGTGTGAGTTCGCGGTTGTTCGATGTATACTTGAAATCTACATATTGTTACTCTTGGAGTCTTGGGTAACGCTGTTTTTGGATATTAATAATATGACAATGTCATAAAAAAAACTCAACACCTAATACATTATTTTAAAATACATAGGTACTGCGATGAATGTGCAATATCACAAAAAACATTTTTATGTTTAGTAACATAAGAAATAATATAGATTAGCATATATGTATAGCATAGCATATGCATAACTTTGTAATTAACTTAAATAAATAAATAAAAATGTTTTATCAGTTAGGAATGTACAAGTTGCATTTTTTTTCCTAATATATGGTCATGACTTTGTCGCCATATGCGTGAGCGTGTCGGATTACAGGGGGTACCGGATTAACCAGGGGCTTACCACTTACCACTTTATTTAAAATGCCATAGTCATGCAAAAAAAAATTCAGAAACTATGCAGAATGCAAACAACAAATCTTTTATTTTTCAGCTTCAATCATAAACGTTTCGTAGCACATAATGTGCAAATGAATATGCATTTTTGAAGAAATAAAGTTTCTAAATACACTCGGCATCAAATAAACCGCACCTCCCGCGACAAGCACTTTCAAACGTTTGCATCCCCACATCCCACCAATATTGGCACCATTTAAAAGCCTAGTTCTAAACTTCATTTCATTAAATGAAAGGTTTTTACCCCAAAAATGTGTCTTTAGAAGGATCCAGAGTCACTTAATCAAAAAATAGGTAGTTACGCTTGAACCAACTTTTATGGTTATAAAACTGTTAAGTTGCAATTAATCGCTATCCTCCTGTTAAAAAGGACACGAGAGATCATTATTTGGTTTTATAACCATAAAAATTGGTCTAATTGATCCCAGAGGTGAGCCCAAAGTGAGGTCTTTTTTCAAGTCACATTTATGGTACATGTTAATCATTTATTAAGAAATTAAATGTGTTTTTCTTTAAGGATATTTATTAGGCTTTCAAATAACACCAATATTGTTGGGGCACCATGATTATTTCAGAAGAAAATTTTTAAAGTTCGCGTCGCGGAAGGTGCGGTTTATTTGATGTTGAGTATATTATTATTATCCTTTTGAAATTATTGTTTTGTTAAAATTATTTGACCTACAATATCATCTAACCCATAAAAGATTTGTTTTATTATATTTATTTATATTTAAATAGATTAGATGATATTAAAGATCAAACTAATTAATAAGTGAAGTAGTTCTCGCCTTTGTGATGGGTTTTTACACTCATTATAGACGTCCTTTTGTCGACTGCCAGCTGCGTCTCGCAATTCAGGATGTGAACTACCAGCTCGGGCGACTTTAAAATGACTTTCTGAGATAGAAAAAGAGAATAACTACTTCAAAGACTAACCTAAAAAATGAAATTAATTAAAATATTTAGAAAACCGCACAACTGCAACTGCACGCAGAAAAATTTAATGAATGCTACTGATAGCGCTACTTTTGGACAGAGTTTTGGGATGACACTATATAGGTTTGTTGTCGATAAGTCAATAAGAAGAAGATTAGTAAATTGATGCAATCGAATCTGCAATAATGATATTTGATTTATCCATACGCGGTAAAAACTGCTTCAAAAATTATTTTAATAGTTACACATATTTTTTTCATCACATAACGTAGTTTCATTTCTACAATTGATGCGTTAATAGTATCTAATGGACTTCACTCTCACAAAAAATCTCTGAGGCTACCAACCTCAGACTTTAAGACTGATTTATCTGAAAAGCTGGACAAAACCCTTATTTGCTCTAGATTACACTTTTCAAAATAATGCAACCTAGAGTACATAAAATTGCAATTAACTAACGGACACAATAAATGAAAGAGGTTCTATTAGTACAAAACGCCTTCCCTCATGGAGCAGGCAAAGTAACGTAGGGGTCATTTATTGCAGTGTGGACATTGAGGAAAACTGTAGAAGTGAAAAAGAATGAGTCGGTACCTACCTAAATGTAAAATGGAAAATGGTTTTTCTCGGATCTACATGACGTATAACATTTACATAAATGAAAATTATGGCTTTCATAATAATTTTAAGACAATGATAATTGTAGAAAATACGAACTGTGATCAACAATCGGTGTGAGCTTCTAATCCCTAATGTGCTGTGCGTTTTTAGCACCCATTTCTTATATTTTTTTTGCAAATTTTGGTCTCTTACTAATAGAAACGAAAATGTTTCGCATCAGCCTACGTTATACTTGTATTTGGCGCGTGTGGCCACTACAACTACTTGTCAGGTTAATAATAGGCTTTTAAAACATTGCGTGGAAAACCACAATTGCATATTATTATAATTTATTACACAAGGCCCAGTTTTTCCCACCGCGTCGTTTTACTGGCGGCTTTAGGGCCGAACACAAAGAAATTCAAGTTATCTTGAAGGTTACTATATTCAAATTAGGTATTGTGTGCTCAAGTTCAAGAATGAAAATGCCATCCCAACTATCCCAACTATAATATTATAAATGCGAAAGTAACTCTGTCTGTCTGTCTGTCTATCTGTCTGTCTGTCTGTCTGTCTGTTACGCTTTCCCGCTTAAACCTCGCAACCGATTTTGATGAAATTTGGCATAGAGATAGTTTGAGTCCCGGGAAAGAACATAGGATAGTTTTTATCCCGGTTTTTGAAACAGGGACGCGCGCGATAAAGTTTTTCTGTGACAGACAAAATTCCACGCGGGCGAAGCCGCGGGCGGAAAGCTAGTTCATTCATAAATTATTTGGTGATTTCAATGGTAAAGAGATGGCTTGGACTCGGAAGAAGGACATCGGCTTCCTTTTGTCTTAAAAATCCTTGAAGACGGTAAAATGCAGGAAATAATTACTTATTTTATGTTGAAGTAATTTTTCTTTTCTGTACTCTTGAGATTACACAGTAAAAACTAACGTTATAAAGAATATTAAAATACATCATTATAAAAATAGTGCTAATTCCTTTACGTTGTATATTTATTGTGTTGTGTAACTTTTCGTTGTAATTGTAACAATGCATTAACTTCAGTTA